>NC_069368.1:68072348-68375378 GCF_021730395.1 Mercenaria mercenaria | reverse complement strand
AATGGTAAGGGCAAGTGATTCAAGTCAATGACCTTTACCACTTGGCCACAAAGGCCCCACTAAAGAAATATATTGTGCTGTCTGGTAACATCCTCCTTCCAGGTAACAATAACTTACTTCAGGGGCTTTTCCTAGATGCTGTGACAGTACTATGAGGTTGATCAGAGTTTCAGGGTTGTTGCTGTCCTGGTGAAATAGAAAATAGACACACTTTACATAAATAACAAAGGCAAGATAATAAACTACACAGATGAATTTTTATTATTTTGTTGGATTTCAGGTCACCTAGAAACAGGTAAAGACAACATGGTAACTTTCTAGCTTTAATGGTAAAGAAAGATCCAAATTGTCCCTGCAGGTATTTCCCATATTTCAGGGAAGGACAGAAACCTAGGTAGAATGACCAACATTTCCTTATGTGACTTAATAACTTCCTCATATGAAAGCATTCTATGTAACAAAGCAGTCTTTAAACCTACATCAGTGAGAGACAAGTGATTCAAAGTCCGTTTTCTTAACAACTTGTCCACGGAGGCCAAAGATCAATTTTAAATGCTGTTGTATAATCACATCCTACACAAATCAAACATACATTTATACCTCCATGCAAGACTACATGTTTACAGACAGTACCTGGCTCTAAAGACCACTGAAATACTATTAAGTCCAACATTTTATTAAAACAAAACCAAGCAATTAATAATTTTGCTATGTATTTCAACCTCGGTGTCTGACTCTCCCAAAGAGGACATGAATGATTTGACGGTACTTACTTTATCAAGAGCTTCCTGTAGACAGGACTCGGCATCATCAAATCGCCCCTGTCCCATGTAACTTGCAGCTTGACCATTCAACAATAGTGGAGTGCCAGCAAACTTGTCCGCCATCTCTTGGAATATGTAGTATGCATCTTGAAATTTCTCACCACCCTTAAAATATGGAAACATCGTTATATAACTCTTATTTATTTATAAATTGTTTTGTTAATTCATATACATGTATATCCGTTTTACCTCGACTGTTGACCAAAAATTAATGACTAAAAACTCAAATAAATAAAATACACTCCATAGCAATTTTGCTATAAAATTTCATTAAATCTTGTTTTTGCACAACTGTGCCAAACAATAGCATATTTTTACGAAGAGGAAGTTTGCATGACAGAAAAGTCAGATTAAACAAGAGGACCATGATGGTCCTGAATCGCTCACCTCTTCCCATATGACCCAGTTTTGAGTATGACGTCGTTTTTTCTATTATTTGACATAGTGACCTAGTTTTTGAGCTCATGTGACCCAGTTTTGAACTTGACCTAGATATTATCAAGATAAAAATTCTGACCAATTTTCATGAAGATCCATTGAAAAATATGGTCTCTAGAGAGGTCACAAGGTTTTTCTATTATTTGACCTATTGACCTAGTTTTCGAAGGTACGTGACCCTGTTTTGAACTTTATCTAGATATCATCAAGGTGAAAATTCAGATCAATTTTCATGAAGATCCATTGAAAAATATGGCCTCTAGAGAGGTCAAAAGATTTTAATAATTTTAGACCTACTGACCTAGTTTTTGACCGCAGCTGACCCAGTTTCAAATTTGACCTAGATATCATCAAGATGAACATTCAGACCAACTTTCATACAGATCCCATGAAAAGTATGGCCTCTAGAGAGGTCACAAGGTTTTTTTATTATTTGACCTACTGACCTAGTTTTGTAAGGTACGTGACCCAGTTTCAAACTTGACCTAGATATCATCAAGGTGAACATTCTGGCCAATTTTTATGGAGATCCATTCACCAGTATGGCCTCTAGAGAGGTGACAAGGTTTTTCTATTTTTAGACCTACTGACCTAGTTTTTGACCGCACATGACCCTGTTTCGAACTTGACCTAGATATCATCAAGATAAACATTCAGACCGATTTTCATACAGATCCCATGAAAAATATGGCCTTTAGAGAGGTCACAAGGTTTTTCTATTATTTGACCTACTGACCTAGTTTTTGGCAGCACGTGACCCACTTTCGAACTTGACCTAGAGATCATCAAGATGAACATTCAGACCAACTTTCATACAGTTCCCATGAAAATTATGGCCTCTAGAGAGGTCACAAGGTTTTTCTATTATTTGACCTACTGACCTAGTTTTTGAAGGCACGTGACCCACTTTCGATCTTGACCTAGATATCACAAGGTGAACATTCTGATCAATTTTCATGAAGATCTCGTGAAATATATGGCCTCTAGAGAGGTCACAAGGTTTTTCTATTTTTAGAACTACTGACCTAGTTTTTGACCGCACGTGACCCAGTTTCGAACTTGACCTAGATATCATCAAGATGAACATTCAGACCAACTTTCATACAGATCCCATGAAAAATATGGCCTTTAGAGAGGTCACAAGGTTTTTCTATTATTTGACCTACTGACCTAGTTTTAGACAGCACGTGACCCAGTTTCACTTTGTGACAGGTGAGCTAAAAACAAAGTGGATATTGTTAACTGTATACCACTTATATTTGATTATTATTCCCACCTGTTTTGAATGCCACCCCAAAAAGAAGTATGTACTTACGACAGCAAGATTGAACCAGGCGGTAGCAAGCTGTGTCAGAATACTGTCTTCATCCGTGTCCTGCATACGCTTCAATTCTTTCCTGTCATAAAAAGTTACTTTTTGATTAACCTGTATGTTTCAGCATTACTAGTAATTATATGATCCTAACTAGCCAGTATGTTATCTTTCCTTTAACACTTAAATTTAACAATTCATTTTTCTGTAGAAGAATTGATAATTTTGATAATAATCCAAAAAAGTCTTACGAAACTCAGACAAGAGGGCAATGATGGCTCTATATTGCTCACCTCATTCAAACTGGTACATGATTTCATCACAGAGGACCTCTACACAATGATATATGCCAAATAGCCTTTGGACTTTAGACAAGAATATTTTCAAAATGTAATGTGACATAAGGTTCTCTCATTGGTGGGTCAATTTTGACCACAGCTGCATGATTTGAAAAAAACTTGGATGATGACCACTTAACATTGCTACATACGAATCTCTAAGCTCTGGGTCTTGCACCTTAAGACAAGAAGATTTAACAAGCTTTTCTGATACTGATACAAGCTTATGTAAAACAAATGATCTCTGGATGGGAACAATTTTAAGCCCTGAGGCATGATATGAACAAACTTGGTAGAGGACCACTACACACTGTACAAGCCAAACATCTAAGCTCCAGGGCTTGAGATATTAGACAAGGATATTTTTAAAGTTTTTCTTATAAAACAAGTGACCCTAGGGCAGGACCAATTATGACCCAACAGGCATAATTTGAACAAACTTGGTAAAGGACCACTACACAAAGCTACATCCTAAATATCTAACCTCAAGGGCTTGAGGCTTTAGACAAAAAGATTTTAATTTTTTTTTGCATATACGTCTAAGTTAAAGTGAACCTCAGGGCAGGGCCAATTTTCACCCCTGTGGCATGATTTGATCAAATTTGGTAAATAACCACTATGCAATGCTACATACCAAAAATCTAAGCTCAGGGCATTACAGTTAATTTAAACTTTTTCTTATACAAGTCTGTTTAAAACAAATGAACCCAGGACTGGGCCAATTTTAATAACAGAGGTATGGTATGAACAAACTTGGTGAAGGACCACAACACAACGCTACATACCAAATATTTAAGCATTAGGCTTTGAGGTTTTACAATAAGAAGACCCCAGGAGCATGATTTGAACAAATTTGGTAAAGGACCACTAGACAATGCTACATATTGAATATCTAAGCTTTAGCCTTTACAGTTTTAGAAAAGAAGATTTTAAAAAATTTCCTTTCAAGTGCCATTGCAAGCAAAATTTTGTATGGAATGGAATTATTTAAATAAATTTGGTAAAGGACCAACCAAGGAACACCGATCAAGTTTCATCTTCTTCCACCGAATGGTTTCAAAGCAGATGTTATTTTAAGGAAAATGTTGGCAGAAAGATGGACAACAAGTGATCACAATATAGCTCACCCCAACACTTCCTGCTCTGGCAAGCTAAAAATCTTATCTTATGACTATCAAACACTGTGTTATGAAGAAGCCATAATTTGTTCTGAAAATCTGTTTTGTAACGCAGAAATACTATGGCAAAGAGCAGCATAAATATTTCTAAAATTAATAAAGTAAAGAAGGGTTAAAAACTTATACAAATATCATTACAGTAACTGTTTTTATATATGTCTATTTCAGATATTCTCATAATTTACTCACTTTGCAAGATCAACTCTGTCAAGTTTCAATAAAATCTGTACTGTCAATGCCATGCTGAAAAAGTAACAGTATATCAAGATAATCTGCTACTGCTGATTCATACAATTTTATATAATGCTGAATGAATAAAATACATGCCTTCTAAGAATCAATATTGTGACTATTGGACTACATCTTTTAACAAGAATGTATAATGACAGCACACTAGCTGTTCTATACTGGCTAAAATAAAAATCTTTAGCAAAACTTTAAAGCTGAAAAAGGGGCAAAATTCTGCTCAATGTAAGCCGGTGTTATGAAACTTCTTAAGTAAAGTCATCTCATGATGCAAAAGGTATGTGGGGAATCTGAAAACATTTGGTCAAGCAATGCATGAGAACACATCATGCTTATATGTAAAACTTCCATAAAATTTCTACTATAAATAAGGTCATGATTTCAAGAAAATATATCAGGTAGAGTTATGTAACTTGCTGAGTGAGGTCATCTTATGAGGTTGAAGATATGTGTGACGTTTTAAAGCATTCAGCCAAATAGTTTTAGAATTCCTGCTTACATGCGAAATATAAACCAAAATTCCTAAATTAAAAATGGCCATTAATTTTGACATATTAAAAGCTACATTTATATAACTTGTCCCATGAGGTCTCTCATAACGCCAAAAACATGTGCTATGATTTCAAATTATTTGTCCAAGTAGTTCCAGAGAAAACTGCTTACATATAAAGTTGTGATGTGGACAAAGACACTGACAATGATGGTGGCTGAAGTGTGGCAACAAAAGCTCTACTATTTGAAAAGCAACATAGTGCAAGTGCAACAAACATGGATCCAGACCAGCCTGCGCATCCATGCAGTCTGGTCAGGATACATACTGTTCACTTACGGTTTCTCTTAATTGCAATAGGGTTTGAAAGCGAACAGCATGGATCCTGACCAGACTGCACGGATGCACTATGTTGGTTTTCTCATGGTGCGGCTCAATTTATTATAAAGAAAGAAAACAATACTCATTCTGTTCTATTACAGTACTTTTCTTGGCATCAAGCAAGGTATACTTTGTAGTGTGGATTATTATCAAATATGTTTCACAAAATCGCTACATAAAACAAATAACCAAATGGTAAAATGAGCTATTAAAATAAATATACTATGTAAATAACCATGATTTATTTCATATTCTAACACTTTTAAGATTTTCTTTTATACAAACAAAGAAGGATTTTACCGTGTATTGTCTTGATTAAAACATGTTTCGCAAAATGTCCTACTTTTGGCTATTCCGGTTTACTCCCTCATATTTAAAACCACATTTTATTCCAGATTAGTATCCCTTCCTGATGTAATTCGAACGTGTTAGAATGGAAATAGATTTCAGTTTTGCATGCTTTTTTGGCAAATAAAACACATTTTTTTGTTCAGATGCGTCATAATTTATCACTCAGACTTTTGTGATTCGATTACCACGGATCTGAACTCAAAACTGTGTTTAATTTGCCGACAAAGCACATAAAAAACTAAAAGCTATTTCCCAAATTTAAATAATGCGAGGTTCTTGAGCTTTCCAGAACCTCAATTTGTGAAAAACTCATGTTGTTTAACTTTAAACATTATACATACCATTCAAGGGATTCTGACGAGTGAAGAATCCTCAAAGCAGCATCATAATTCTACAACATTAAAATATTCAAACATCAGTTTATATCTACGTGTGTGAAAGTCCTGTATCAGACATTTGTTACAGTCAGCTACACACCTGTTACCTATACAAATGACTCAAACACTTGGAAAGGGCCTATATAAGCAACCTTTACTCTGGAAGTAAAAACTCAGACATGATAATTTTAAGAGGGATAAACTCTGACAGATAAACATTCTTTTAGAAAAAGTGATTGAACCATAACAAACTAAGGAAAAGTTATAACATCCAACCACAGAAATACAGCTGTAAATTATATTTCTACTAATATGTGTAAGTTTAGTTATATATACAACACACTAGGACGGAATGACTTTACTGGTAGCTTTAGGTAAAAAGAAGGTAATACAGAACATTTCTATTCTATTTTCATAGTAATATAATCTGACATTAACAATAAACATGATGTTACTAATTAACTAGTATAAGTTTCCTTAAGTCAGTGATTTTACGATCTTTCAAAAACAACAGGTTTACTTTGGACAGATCTGTTTTTTAGAGTTTCATGCACTTTTTCAAAATTTAGTCACAAATGATTATATATATCCTTTTTAAGAAATGTCAGAATGGAAATTTCTTAAACTCAAATATTAAATGAGCATTACTCTGTACTCTGAAGAAATGGCTATATTGATAATTGAAATTCCTGCCAAAGTTGAAGGTTGAAAAACTCTAATGAAGTTGTGTACCACATCACTAAGGGAAGTGTTAATGTGTCTGGTGTTTGGCAACCTTTATGGCAACCTTTATGTCTCTATTATGCTGCGATTTGCACTACATTAAAAATAAATGAAGTCCAGTGTATTTTATCTGTTTTAATTCACTAAAGTTCCAATATTTAAGCACAACAGAAGTTTATCTGGTTCACCAGAAATGTGTTGGAACACCAAACAAAAATTCAAACACTAAAAGTCCATGTGGAACACCACAAATGAAAATAGTAAAGTTAATCTTTATGAAGGAACACCTTCTACTTTGTCATCTAAAAGTAAAGTGCAAGAATATGCTATTTAAAATTAAAAGAAACATCATGTTAAAATATATGAATTCTCATTGGTTATGTGAAATGACATGTGACATTTTTTACACATATGGCTTAAGTAATTATTTAGTTATTACAACACAATACTTGGCAGGCTTAATGATTAAACACTGAAGAACAGGAAAAACAAATAATAGCAGTTTTACAAGTTGACAGCTTGGCTTCCTGGCTTAACAATCTTTTGAGACTTTGAGAGTCAGCTTAACATAACCTGACACTTATTTAATTTTCTTTAAGTAAAAGAAAATGAAAGTTTCCAATGATTGAAATAAACATAAGAATTTACAAAAACTAATTATTAAATCAACTTTAACTTTAAAAGACAAACATTTTGTATAAGAAAATTGGCAAATATTTGCTTCATAATAACTTCCCCCTGCTTCTTTTACTTTGGTCCCGAAAGTCAAATAAAATATTGAATGTGAAATATAATCATGTTATCAGTTCCAGTTACTATTTTTATTTTTCAAAATTCTATGAGTTCCAAAGTCACAACCCATAAGGGCCTGAAGGAGCTACGTAGAAAGGTCTAATAAATTCTTCTTTTGAGGTACATGCAACAGTGAAGTGGTCCTGTTGGTCACAGAGCTTGCATCTTGTTCCAATGGAAGGACACTCATCCTGGGTGTGACTTATGTTACCAGTGCATCGTGTGCAGGCATACAGGAAGATGGAATGTCCTTTACTTTTATCTGTTTTATTTAATTTTATGATTTCATCTGCCAGTGTTTTTATTTCTCTTTCACAAGCCCAAACTATTTTCTCTAGTCCTTTAATTTTATCACACTGATTTTCTGCCATGTTTTCAAGGTGATTGTTCTGTATGTTTAACATGGCAACAACACGTTTTGAAGTATTGATGTTTTCTTCCAGCACTGAGCATTGATCTGTGATTTTAGAATGTTCAGTTAGTAAGGTGTCTTTACTTAGTTCCATTTCTTTCATCTGATCGCGTAATTTTGTGATGAGTTCAGACTGGATTTTAGACTTGTGAGTCAGATATTTGTTCTCATCCTCTAGAGACCTAATCATTTGGTTTTTTGATACATTTTCCTGTTGAATCGTCAACACAACTGATTTGACATCTTCTGCTTTAGCTGAGATATTCTCCAAATGAAATCTTGCTAATGAATTGAAACACAGCTTTTGTAGTTCTGAATCCTCCATTTGATAGAAAGGAAGGTTTTCTGCATCTTTTCTATTCAGGAATGCTGTCATTCTGGCAGTGTCCCTTAATTTCTTTTGTTTCTGAATAAGTGATGGTGACCTATAGTGCAGACTGGTGTGATATGGTTGTTGCGATTGCTGAAGTATCCTGTTGTTCTGATTGATAGGAGATAAGTAGATCCAGTTTCCATGTTTATGACTTCTGGTAAATCCAAACAGGTTTCCTTGCAGTTTCATTTCAAGTTCACTTTAAAGTCCAGTAAATATTTTCTTGTAGATGTGGGGAATATAAGAAGAGTTACTCCCTTGGCTTATGTCTTCAGAGGTACTAGGAAAGTCAGATGAGCTAAAAAGTCATCTACCCGGATTCTCCACCAAACTATTATGCTGCGATTTGCACTACATTAAAAATAAATGAAGTCCAGTGTATTTTATCTGTTTTAATTCACTAAAGTTCCAATATTTAAGCACAACAGAAGTTTATCTGGTTCACCAGAAATGTGTTGGAACACCAAACAAAAATTCAAACACTAAAAGTCCATGTGGAACACCACAAATGAAAATAGTAAAGTTAATCTTTATGAAGGAACACCTTCTACTTTGTCATCTAAAAGTAAAGTGCAAGAATATGCTATTTAAAATTAAAAGAAACATCATGTTAAAATATATGAATTCTCATTGGTTATATGAAATGACATGTGACATTTTTACACATATGGCTTAAGTAATTATTTAGTTATTACAACACAATACTTGGCAGGCTTAATGATTAAACACTGAAGAACAGGAAAAACAAATAATAGCAGTTTTACAAGTTGACAGCTTGGCTTCCTGGCTTAACAATCTTTTGAGACTTTGAGAGTCAGCTTAACATAACCTGACACTTATTTAATTTTCTTTAAGTAAAAGAAAATGAAAATTTCCAATGATTGAAATAAACATAAGAATTTACAAAAACTAATTATTAAATCAACTTTAACTTTAAAAGACAAACATTTTGTATAAGAAAATTGGCAAATATTTGCTTCATAATAACTAGTTATTACGCAGCAAAATTTCACCCAATTTCTTCTAACTGATAATATGTAATTAACCAGGTATTTTCTATTGTTAGACTTACACATTTTCTTTCAGAATATATTCTATGTAAACCCAAGCTATTATTGTTTATCAACTGATATTTTGACAGTCTTCCTTCTTAAATATTTTAGGTTAAGGAATCCCCAAAGGAGGAATAATATTAATCAACATTATTTAGTATATAACAGTATTTTGAAAATCAGACATATTTAGTTACCAAAAATAATATTTTGTAGTAAATGTTTAAAATGCATTTTGTGCTTAAAACGCTTTAGAGTTTGCAGTACATACTCCAGATATTTTCATTGCTATGTTTATTTTCATTTCCATGCCAACTCTACCATATACAATACAGGCCTTAACAAGAATTATACAATTTTCATACCTTGTGACATAACTAATTGTTGCTTACTATTTTAACTGATACTATCTAAGGTTTGAGGTGACATTTATCACCAACAAAATTGTCTGGACAAATAAACTAATTTTTATTCTTACATGGTAAGACCATTATGTCAACTAATATTGTATAAGCTGCACAAAACATTATTGTTCCAAAGAGACACATTAAATTGTCACCTACCCTAGAATCACTTTTGAATTAGATACATTGTCATAAATTATGCTGTTTTGATTTATCTATAGCCTTAAGAGTTATAGGCTCAAGCTGCCAATATACTGTCACTTAAACTGACCAATCAGTTTACCTATTTTTGTTATCCAATGATGTTACATCTTATGAATATTAATTGTTAATGTTGCATTTATATTTCAATGTTTGTCACCTGTAATAAGTAGTTTTGTTTTTAACCTCGATGGTGTTCCATCAGATCAGTGGTTGTCCACATTGGAAATTTCTAAGTTAATTTATTATTGTTATTGGTGTTCCAATAGAATAAATAAACAGTGTTACTGTTGTTTGAAATTCAGCGAACAATAAAAATACGGAAATTCACAGTGGTGTTCCATTGTACATCTTCATTCCCGCACACAGCTTCTTAATAATTGGTGGAAGAATTCACGGTAGACAACTTTTTAGCTTGTCTAACTTTCCTGGTGCCTCAGGTTACAGTTTTTGAACTGTGTGTGGAACTTTAATTTGCCAAGTGAGAAGATCTGGAAATTCCCCCACAAAAAGTGACAATGGTTACAAATTCAAAATGTGATAAATGTGGACTTGTTCATCGCAGACATATGTGTGTGGCCATGAATGCAAGGTGTTTTAAATGTCACCAGTATGGACATTTTGCCAGGACCTGTACTTCCAAGGACATATACTGCAGGAAAAATATCTCCTCTACCCTTGAAAGAAAGAAAATACGGGACTCCCTGAGAATGACAGCTTTCATCAACAGGAAAGATGCTGAGAACCTTCCATTCCACAGCACAGAGGTAGAAGATCTCCTAAAACTTTCTTTTAACGCTTTACTGCGAATGAAGCCACAATGCAATGTCATCTATGACAAATCAATCAAACAACTTCAATCTAAAATAGATGGACAACAGTCATGCATCTCTTTCCTAAGACTTAACAATGTAGACATGAAACATACAATTCAAGAAGCATTAAAACAAACTGAAAACTTAAAAAGAGAAAACAAACAAGCAAAATCTGAACTTAGTCGTAAACGGACATATGCAAACCTCCTGCTTGAAGAAGTTGAGAAGTCCAACAAAAAACTACGGGCTGAAAGAGATTCTGCTGCATATGCTAGAAATGAAGCTTTCCTTCTTCATAGTCAACTTAGTGAACAACAATTCTTAACATCAAATCTGGAGCAAGAAACTGAGGTTTTAAAACAAAAAATTGATGAACTTGAAAATTTTAACAGGACACTGTCCCAGAACATCAAATTACTGGAAGAAGAAGATACTGAAACAAATGAAACAAGTTATGAAAATGTGATTGAAAAACTGGACCCAGTTTTTATGTCAGCCACAAAGCAGTTGAAGGAGCTATCATCTCAATATTCAGAAATGTGGCATGGGAAACCAGCTGATGTCATGAAGTTTCACTGCAAGAAATGTGGGAGTGCATGTTACCATCCAAGAGACTATTGTAATGCAAAGGGAATTAAGTGCCACATTTGCAAAAAATCAGGACATTTCACATTGTTGTGTAGGAAATTTAGAACAGTGAATTTTAAATAGTGATTTAAGATAATAAGTAAAGTAATTTTTTCCTGTACATTCAAATAAATATGTAACAAGTTTGGGGTCCAAACTTAAATTAGCAGGGGAGAGTTATTACGCAGCAAAATTTCACCCAATTTCTTCTAACTGATAATATGTAATTAACCAGGTATTTTCTATTGTTAGACTTACACATTTTCTTTCAGAATATATTCTATGTAAACCCAAGCTATTATTGTTTATCAACTGATATTTTGACAGTCTTCCTTCTTAAATATTTTAGGTTAAGGAATCCCCAAAGGAGGAATAATATTAATCAACATTATTTAGTATATAACAGTATTTTGAAAATCAGACATATTTAGTTACCAAAAATAATATTTTGTAGTAAATGTTTAAAATGCATTTTGTGCTTAAAACGCTTTAGACTTTGCAGTACATACTCCAGATATTTTCATTGCTATGTTTATTTTCATTTCCATGCCAACTCTACCATATACAATACAGGCCTTAACAAGAATTATACAATTTTCATACCTTGTGACATAACTAATTGTTGCTTACTATTTTAACTGATACTATCTAAGGTTTGAGGTGACATTTATCACCAACAAAATTGTCTGGACAAATAAACTAATTTTTATTCTTACATGGTAAGACCATTATGTCAACTAATATTGTATAAGCTGCACAAAACATTATTGTTCCAAAGAGACACATTAAATTGTCACCTACCCTAGAATCACTTTTGAATTAGATACATTGTCATAAATTATGCTGTTTTGATTTATCTATAGCCTTAAGAGTTATAGGCTCAAGCTGCCAATATACTGTCACTTAAACTGACCAATCAGTTTACCTATTTTTGTTATCCAATGATGTTACATCTTATGAATATTAATTGTTAATGTTGCATTTATATTTCAATGTTTGTCACCTGTAATAAGTAGTTTTGTTTTTAACCTCGATGGTGTTCCATCAGATCAGTGGTTGTCCACATTGGAAATTTCTAAGTTAATTTATTATTGTTATTGGTGTTCCAATAGAATAAATAAACAGTGTTACTGTTGTTTGAAATTCAGCGAACAATAAAAATATGGAAATTCACAGTGGTGTTCCATTGTACATCTTCATTCCCGCACACAGCTTCTTAATATCTCTGACATTAATACAAAATACTACACTATTCTTAATTGTAAATGGTGATATTTCATCTCTGTTGAGTGCTGCATGTGTTAATAAAGTATTTAGACAACTGTCTGAGTTTATACTTAGTCCAAATTTCTCCCGATTTACTGTTCAATGTAGAAATAAGGCACTTTTTTTTCTGCCATTCCTGGGTGGACCCCTGCCATATTAAAGGTTATTTATTATGTCCAGACACAACTGAAAAAAAAATACTCGTACCTGATCTTGGAAATAAATGGATGCTGCCATAAGCATAAATATGTTGTTTGACATAGATACACTAGAACTCATTTTACTGTCCAGATCTCGTACAATTTTATCCCTGCAAATAACAATACATCTATCAATGTTGGAAACAAGATCATTTATGATTTAACAATTTCCATGTCAGCACAAATACTTCAATGACTTGCAGTACACATTTTTATTTCTGGATTTTCAAATTACTTAAAATGCAATTATAACTGAATTCTACATATTGTTTCATAATATATGCATATTCTCAACTAACATGGACTGGAATGTAATTTTTGTTTATACAAGTTCTAAGGGAGTTATCAAGACACTTAATTAAATTTAAATGTCTTACATAGAAATTAGATATATAAATGGTGAAGCACTGGCTCTGCATACAATATGCATTTTTGTTTTATTTACACAAAGACTGCAACTTTACCATTTGATGACGTATTTGCAGTGTTCATGTTCTTCCCATGAGTAAATAACAGCTAGTGAAAAATATCTAAAAACACTTCCATACCTTTGGCTGTCACTAGCCATATATTCTGCAAGTGTTCTAACAGCCTGTAGTTCATCAGACTGGGATGGTCTGATCTCATCAAGAACTACACCATATTTCTTCTGAGCTATATATGCCCTATACAGTAAAACATCCTTTTCTGTGCGCACATCTGGATTTGAGGGCTGAAAATTAACAGCAATCTGGCTAACACAAAGGATAAACTAGTAATTGTTCTTGGTACATTTGTAAATGTCAATGAATGCTTTTACTGAATCAACAAGAGCTGTCTCCATAGGATGACACATGCCCCGATGGCACTTTGAATGAATAGTAATGGCCGATGTTAGAGTTTAGGACCTTTGACCTACGGACCTGGGTCTTGCGAGCGACACATCATCTTACTATGGTACACATTCATGCCCAATAATTTTAAAATCCATGCATGAATGACAAAGATATGGACCGGACACGCCCATCAATGCACTATCATGAAATATGACCTTTAACGTCTAAGTGTGACCTTGACCTTTAAGCTACGGACCTGGGTCTTGCGCATGACCCTTCGTCTTACTGTGGTACACATTCATGCCAAGTTACTTGAAAATCCATCCATGGATGACATAGATATGGACCGGACAAGAATGCACTATCATGAAAAATGACCTTTAACGTCTAAGTGTGACCTTGACCTTTGAGCTACGGACCTGGGTCTTGCGCGCGACACTTCGTCTTACTGTGGTACACATTCATGCCAAGTTATTTGAAAATCCATCCATCGATGACAAAGATATGGACCGGACACGAAAATTGCGGACAGACCGACAGATTGACAGACGGTTCAAAAAATATATGCCTCCCTTCGGGGGCATAAAAATTTATTAAAAGCATTCCCCCTGAAAATGTTTGATAATCTTTTTATACAAGGCTAACTCCAAACAAACTACTAACCAGAACTGTGTCCATTAGACAAGGATGCTCCCACACAGTGTGCCGTCCTCTAAACAGCAAAGTTTTTAGTAAAGACCATCTTCACACGAAGGATGTTTGACTCAAAGTTTAAAGAAAATTGTACTCAGATAAGGCTGTGTTTCTGAGCAACTTTGAATCCATTCATTCGAAAAGTGTATGAGGAGTTGAACACCCCAAATTTCTTCACTATGGCATATTTTGCGAAATTAATTATTAAGAAAGGCCAAAATTCTAGAAAAAAATAGCCACAGAAAAAAAGTTCATTATTTATGGTTATCTTCACTGAAGGTCCTCTGTAGTTGACTGAACACACAGCAGGTCAGAGATGGCATGTTTGCACCAGCTGGTTCATTTGAACCAGGCTGGTCCAATTGACCCATAACAAGACATGAACACATGGGCCTAATGAACCATATTATTTGTCATAAATATCAAATTGTGATGAAAAACTTGTAAAGATATGCGCTTAGAAACATATTCGCAATCTTGTTTTGATGTGTACGCTTACTTCTGAGCATGCACTTTGTGCTCGGACAAGCTATATAAGCTGCCTTGACTAGATTTTTGCTGCAGAATGAAGATAATATGGGACAGATTTAGAACTGTCAGCAGGAGTTATTTGCATCGAATTTACGGTATTTTTCAACTTTTATACATTATTTTGCTGTGTTTCATCAGACAGTTTGCCGCCCTTCTGCAATTTTCCCAGCTGTATTACATGTATTATGATCATGTGACTGAAAGTAGCCATTTGATGCTGGCGAAACTGAAAATATTATGAAGGGAGATAAATGTTGCCATATTTTAGTTACTGATGCAGGGGATATGAATATATGGTTGCATCTCAAATCAGCGGAAGTCAGTGTGTTTTCTTCCTCCTTTATCTCTCGGATTTTACAAATGGCCGAAATAAAGATTTTCCAACAGCTACATTATTTTATTTTAAGAATTTTGTAAAATCTAAGGTGACCTAAGTGTACAAAATAACGTACCTGTTTGCAAAGCAATTCGCAGATTGCTGTAAGTGTCAAATTCATTGAAATTTAGTTGCATTCAGGGCTCCAGATAAGATACGTATTAGCATAAATTACACCTTAAAATAATGCATACACGCATGTCTGATAATTTTTAAGCATATTAAAACGTATATGAAATTACAGAAACCCCTGCAATGACTTTTTACTAGCGTAAACAAAATCTGAACCGTCTAAATGCTTTACATAACAAAGCAGGGTCGGCATTAATTCTCCCACATAGAACATACACATGCAATGAATATTACTCTATAAACTAAGTTAAACTATATTATACACTCAATGCGTGTGTAGATCAAATAGCTGGGAAACAATGTTGATGGTACAGTAGTGGATTTTAAAGCGGTGTTGAATTGAAATATTATTTTCCGGTGTGGAGCAAACAACAAAATGTCTCTTTCTAAGAATGCAAAAAGTGAACTATAATAATAATAATAATAATAATAATAATAATAATGACATTATTTTACGAGGCAAACATATTTGGAAACCAATCTTACATATGGGCCTCAACATATATACATGTACATGAGAAAGAAAACATTAATGCAAACATAATAAAATTACAACGAAATACATTTAACTAAATACATTTAACTAAGTTAGTCTGTAAAATTAAATATTTATGGGATGGAATATTTAAGATTTACATAAGGGTTTGCTGCCCACCAGAGTACCACCATAACAAGAATGAAGTTTTAAATGTTGACAAGGAGTTTGATCGGCGGATATTAAGTGGGATTTTATTCCATATGATAGGACCTGAGTAGGCCAGTGACTTTCTGCAAAATTCTAATCTTGGTTTAGGTACATTTAGAAATTGTTGTGTGTGTGATCTGAGGGCAGTAGTATTTGATTGTGAGAAAAAGTTAGACATGTACTGTGGGAAAAGGTTATTGACTGATTTGTAAACAAAGATTGCCTTTTTATATGAAATTCGATCATGGATTTTCATCCATTTCAGTTCTTGAAAGAGTTCTTCTGATGGTGTGTCATGGGTCTTTGTCGAGAATAATTCGTGCTGCTCTTTTTTGAAATTTGTAGATATTGTTCAGAAGATCACTATTACAGTTTCCCCATATTGTGCAACAGTAGTCTAGGTGGGGTAAGATATATGCATTGAAAAATAGTTTGCGCATTTCAGTACTCAAGTATTGCTTAATGCGTAAGAGAAGATATAGCAATGAGTTGCATCTTTTAAGAAGATGGCCAATCTGTGTTTCCCAATGAAGTGTATGATCAACATGAATTCCTAATAACTTTTCACATTCACTGAATTCTATTTCTTGATGTTGTAGGGTTAGTTTAGTTATATCTGTTGATTTAAGTTCTGTATTATAGATCCTATCTGATGGTGATATAACATTGCCTTAGTCTTCTGGGGGTTTGGTTTCATAGAATTTCTGTGACACCATTTGCTGATAGTATCAAGACTGTTCTGTAATGTTTTACATAGAAAATTCAGTGTGCGACATTAACTTTTTGTAGCCCGACAGAATTTTTCGTAGCCCCACTAATTTTTCGCTCAAGAATGAACAAGACTTTCATTCTTGTAATATTTAATTTCTTTCAATATACTGCTGTAGGTTGGTGAATATTGATATATTTCAGAAATTTGTACGAGTTTTTCAGAATTGATTTCAAAATCTGAAACAGTGTTCACAAAATTGTGCAGAAAGTCAAAGACACAGAGTCATGAAAAGAGATCTAAACTGCTTTGTAGACATGGTAGACAAGAAATAGCTTGGCAGTAGACTGACCAGGGGTCTCGCTAGGCCCATTATTTTTTTGGGAGAAGTCAATTATCCCTCAAACTGATTTAAGGAGAAGTGGGGAGACTTTAGGGAGAGGTTGGAAGACTCCATTTTTTTTTATATTTCTACCTCGACGCTGTGAATTGATTCAATGACCAGTCATTTTCTTAGTTACATCATTTTACCATACACATTTATACCGAGGTCACCACTTGTGTGAACAGTTTCTCATTCGAATAAAACTGAAAGTAAACTGTGTCAAACCTAGAAATACATACCGGTATTCAAATCAATTCATCCATCAAAGTTAGTTTTACGAAGTTAATACTTTACATGTCGTTCTTTTACCATGGATACAAAATAATTGTGTCTATAATTCCAATTAATCGCATATGTAATTGACAATTCTTTAGAAAACGACTCGCACGTGTTGACAATTAAATGCTAAGTGTCAAAGATGTAACCAAGGCGCTGACTGGCCTATTACAATTGCCTCTGGTGAAACCGATATTTGATTTGCTTTCACACTTCTCGAAATCATAAGATGCCAGTTGAAACTGGAAGCTGGAATGCAGTTGATTATAATTTGAGAATATGTAATTTATGTAACACCAATATAGGAGATGAATTCCATTATTTATTTGAATGTCAGTTTTTTAGGTTAAGAAGAAGACATTTTCTTAAATCGGAATACTATATATGACCAAATGTTAACAAGATCAACAGATTAATGAATATTGCAAGTATAAATGTGTCTGAATACAATAAGCTATGCAACTTTGTAAAGGAAATTATTGCTAAATTTATGTAGATGTCACACTGTGAACACTGTGAATATTAATGCCATATCTATTTATTTGATAGGCTACTTATAAGTTAGGCTAAGAAAAAAATGTTGTTCTCTCCCTATAATCAGATATTAACTATATATAATTAACCATGTTTTTTATTATCTACTATTGTATATGATAACGATTATTTGTTTCTATGCCTTTTTGTTGCCTCACATGTTTAAGTAATATTGTGTATACCTCATGTTGTCATGTATTGTGACCTGAGAGAAATAAAATGAATTGAATTGAATCGCGAAAATCTCACAAGTACCTGAAGTAGGCGGAGATTAAATTATGCTATCGGCGAGTGTGTATGTGTATTCAACGCACATTATGACATGGTGCAAATTGTCAAAAAATTCGGGCGACTTGAATTCGCTTTGAGATTGGATTTGAGCGAAGTTTGAAGCTTCATTCTTGCATAATAACAACTTTTTTCACTGGATCCGCCCATGTATAAACGGGAGAAAAATCGTGTGCAAACAAGGCAATTCACATGCTGTCAAAACATGATTTTTATTTTTGAAATGCTTTGCCAGGGACGTATGTTATGTATTTCTGCGCAGACTGATATTTGGCAACTGCATCTTGTTTTTTTTCCATAATAACCTCTTCTTGTAGCATTATAGATACAATGTAATCCATAGTATGTTTAGCTGTATCAGTTTCCAACCCCAAACGTACTGCCCCAATCAATGTACGCACTAGCTTCTCTTAGAGTTTACTCCCTTTACAAAGCGTCTGTTCAGTTATTGTAAAAATACTGTGAATAAATAAGTATCGCGTGTAACTTGTGCTATTGCCCGTTTTTAGGTATTATATTAATGATTTTTGTTAGTATCAGTTGGTTTGTTCGCAGAATTCATATAATAAACCTCGAAAGCTAGTCACTAGCTTCGTACTCATCCGTACTCTGTTTGTTCGTACTCAAAATAATTCGAATGTAAAGTTGTTATTCTTAAAATAATTGTGTTCCTGTTTATCAAATTTTTAAGTTATATGCAAAATTATGTGTAATGTAACGTTTGTAATAACTAAAAATAACAAGAGCACCGCCTTGCGGGTGCTGACGCTCATCTGATTTTTTTTTGTGTAATAGAAATATTGTCCTACCCATGATTTTCTAAGTCTAAAAAGGGCCATCATTCTTGCAAAAAGCAGGACAAAGTTATGTTTCTTGATGTTCAGTGTCCACTTATGATGGTGAAAAACTGTTGCAAGTTTTAAAGCAATAGGTTTGATAGTTTATGAGAAAAGTTGACTTAAACATAATACTCAACCAAGAAAATGATTTTCTAAGTCCAAAAGGGGCAATAATTATTGCAAAAAGCAGGATGGAGTTATGTTGCTTGCTGTACAGGGTCAGCTTATGATGGTGAACAAGTGTTGCAAGTTTCAAAGCAATAGCTTTGATAGTTTAAGAGAAAAAGTTGACCTAAACATAAAACTTAACCAAGAAATCTGATATTTTCTAAGTCCAAAAGGGGCCATAAATCTTGCAAAAAGCAGGATGGAGTTATGTTTCTTGCTGTACAGGGTCAACTTATGATGGTGAACAAGTGTTGCAAGTTTTAAAGCAATAGCTTTGACAGTTTAGGAGAAAAGCTGACCTAAACATAAAACTTAACCAAGAAAACTGATTTTCTAAGTCCAAAAGGGGCAATAATTCTTGCAAAAAGCAAGATGGAGTTATGTTTCTTGATGTACAGGGTCTGCTTATGATGGTGAACAAGTATTCCAAGTTTCAAAGCAATAGCTTTGATAGTTTAGGAGAAAACTTGACCTAAACATAAAACTTAACCAAGAAATCTGATATTTTCTAAGTACAAAAGGGGCCATAAATCTTGCAAAAATCAAGATGGAGTTATGTTTCTTGCTATACAGGGTCAGCTTATGATGGTGAACAAGTATTCCATGTTTCAAAGCAATAGCTTTGATAGTTTAGGAGAAAAGCTGACCTAAACATAAAACTTAACCAGGCAACGCCGACGCCGACGCCGACGCCGACAACCGCTCAAGTGATGACAATAACTCATCATTTTTTTTCAAAAAATCAGATGAGCTAAAAATAAGATGCTCAAAAACCTTCAAATCACTTCAACAATTTAGTAATGTTGTTGTTATGTGTGCCCTGGTTATGGATATTTAAAACATGTTTACCGTTTCCAAGAACAACAAGAATGGTAAATAAAGAAGAGGACCATGACGGTCCTGAATCGCTCACCTCTTCCCACATGATCCAGTTTTGAGTATGACGTCGTTTTTTCTATTATTTGACATAGTGACCTAGTTTTTGAGCTCATGTGACCCAGTTTTGAACTTGACCTAGATATTATCAAGATAAAAATTCTGACCAATTTTCATGAAGATCCATTGAAAAATATGGTCTCTAGAAAGGTCACAAGGTTTTTCTATTATTTGACCTATTGACCTAGTTTTCGCAGGTACGTGACCCTGTTTTGAACTTTACCTAGATATCATCAAGGTGAACATTCTCACTAATTTTCATGAAGATCTCATGAAAAATATGGCCTCTAGAGAGGTCACAAGGTTTTTCTATTTTTATACCTATTGGCCTAGTATTTGACCGCACGTGACCCAGTTTTGAAACTGACCTAGATATCATCAAGGTGAACATTCAGATCAATTTTCATGAAGATCCGTTTAAAAATATGGCCTCTAGAGAGGTCAAAAGATTTTTCTAATTTTAGACCTACTGACCTAGTTTTTGACTGCAGTTGACCCAGTTTTGAAACTGACCTAGATATCATCAAGGTGAACATTCAGATCAATTTTCATGAAGATCCGTTTAAAAATATGGCCTCTAGAGAGGTCAAAAGATTTTTCTAATTTTAGACCTACTGACCTAGTTTTTGACTGCAGTTGACCCAGTTTTAAACTTGACCTAGATATCATCAAGATGAACATTCAGACCAATTTTCATACAGATCCCATGAAAAGTATGGCCTCTAGAGAGGTCACAAGGTTTTTTTATTATTTGACCTACTGACCTAGTTTTTTAAGGCACGTGACCCAATTTCAAACTTGACCTAGATATCATCAAGGTGAACATTCTGACCAATTTTCATGAAGATCCATTCAAGGGTTTGGCCTCTAGAGAGGTCACAAGGTTTTTCTATTTTAAGACTTACTGACCTAGTTTTTGATCGCAGTTGACCCAGTTTCAAACCTGACCTATATATCATCAAGATAAACATTCAGACCAACTTTCATACAGATCCCATGAAAAATATGGCCTCTAGAGAGGTCACAACGTTTTTTCATTATTTGACCTACTGACCTACTTTTTGAAGGCACATGACCCACTTTCGAACCTGACCTAGATATCATCAAGATGAACATTCTGACCAATTTTTATGGAGATCCATTCACAAGTATGGCCTCTAGAGAGGTCACAAGGTTTTTCTATTTTTAGACCTACTGACCTAGTTTTTGACAGCACATGACCCAGTTTCGAACTTGACCTAGATATCATCAAGTTGAACATTCAGACCAACTTTCATACAGATCCCATGAAAAATATGGCCTCTAGAGAGGTCACAAGGTTTTTCTATTATTTGACCTACTGACCTAGTTTTTAATAGCACGTGACCCACTTTCGAACTTTACCTAGATATCATCAAGATGAACATTCAGACCAACTTTCATACAGATCCCATGAAAAATATGGCCTCTACAGAGGTCACAAGGTTTTTCTATTACTTGACCTACTGACCTAGTTTTTGATGGCACGTGACCCACTTTCGAACCTGACCTACATATCATCAAGGTGAACATTCTGACCAATTTTCATGAAGATCTCATGAAATATATGGCCTCTAGAGAGGTCACAAGCTTTTTCTATTTTTAGACCTACTGACCTAGTTTTTGACCACACGTGACCCAGTTTCGAACTTGACCTAGATATCATCAAGGTGAACATTCTGACCAAATTTTATGAAGATCCATTCACAAGTATGGCCTCTAGAGAGGTCACAAGGTTTTTCTATTTTTAGACCTACTGACCTAGTTTTTGACCGCACGTGACCCAGTTTCGAACTTGACCTAGATATCATCAAGATGAACATTCAGACCAACTTTCATACAGATCCCATGAAAAATATGGCCTTTAGAGAGGTCACAAGGTTTTTCTATTATTTGACCTACTGACCTAGTTTTTGATGCCACGTGACCCAGTTTCGAACTTGACCTAGATATCATCAAGGTGAACATTCTGACCAATTTTCATGAAGATCTTGTGAAATATATGGCCTCTAGAGAGGTCACAAGGTTTTTCTATTTTTAGACCTACTGACCTAGTTTTTGACCGCACGTGACTTAGTTTCGAACTTGACCTAGATATCATCAAGGGGAACATTACGACCAATTTTTATAAAGATCCCATGAAAAATGTGACCTCTTGCGTGGTCACAAGCAAAAGTTTACGCATGCATGCACGGACTGACAGACGCGCGGACGGACGACGGACGCTGCGCGATCACAAAAGCTCACCTTGTCACTTTGCGACAGGTGAGCTAAAAATGTACCGGAATCGTCATGTCATCACATATGAAAACAATGCATTTAGTCGTAGTGTAATATTTTTTTATGCAAGAATAGCGACCTTGGGATATGTTTGTGACCTCGACCTTTGGTCTCGGTCACAAACAATCTCGCGGACTTCTGCAGATGTTAATACACAAAAAAAACATGTATTATCCCTACAAAGCAACTATTTTGCTCCCACGTTTGCATTGATCTTTTTGGTAAATTTATTCCTCAGAATTTTTCATAGCCCGATGGGCTACGGTCTGCCGATATTCTGTCACCCGAGCCGAATTTTCGTAGCCATTGGTGATCGGGCTACCGTTAATGTCGCACACTGCAGACATGCTAGTGAGGTGTCATATGCACTGATGGTTGTGTCATCTGCAAATATATCTGTAGGTGTGTTTTGTAGATGCAATGGCATATCATTTATGTATAAGATGAATAGAACAGGACCTAAAACAGATCCTTGAGGATCTCCAGATGAGATTTCTTGAGCACTGGATAGTTTCCCCGAGATGGCCACCTGTGGTGTTCGATCAGAAAGATATGACTTGAACCAGTTGATAGCATCATTGGAAAAATTGTATTCCTGCATTTTATCGAACAAAAGAGAATGATTCAAAATGTCCAATCCTTTTGTAAGATCAAGAAATATGGTACCAACCAATTTATTGTCATTGATAGCATTGATCCAAGAGTCTATTATTGAAGTCAGTGCTGTTTCGCAAGAGTGGGCTGTGCGAAATCCAGATTGTGTAGAGTGGAGTAAACATTGCTGTTCAACTAACACTCTGTGTATTTTTAAACCAACAAAAATGATCCCCCAAACATATTTAAAGGTATACCGAATATTTTACTGGATTCAGTAGCGAGTGTTTTAAGCCAAAGCAAGCCAAGGGAGAAGAAAAAAAGTAAAAACTTGAGTGCTGAATTGAAACTGAACTGCAAACAAATTCATGGGTGTTACACCCAATAAATCTGTTACAAAACCGGTTTCTGTTTTTCTTGGCATGTTCTAATCTCTAGCCTGGCCTGGCCTGGCCTGGCCCACTGAGCCCAATTTTCGACCAGGCCAGGCCAGGCCAGGCCAGATTTTTCTAACCATACAAAAATGAATGGCATACAATAATTGACTGTATCTGACAGTATTAACTTCTCTAAATATCTAGTTCAGACAGAAAGAGATACCAGTCCTCTTGGGAATATTAACAGACACCATTCTTCAAATGTACATGAAAAAAAATGATATAGTCAAAATGAAAAGTACAGTTGTTTCTGTAATCAAATTATCAGTAATCAGATATTAGACTTATTTTGCTTACTTATGGCTAATTTTATTAATTACTTCACTGGACGTAATAAAACTATTTCAAAATAAAACATTGACAGAGAACACTGTGACTCTCTTTGGGAATTGTAATTACAGGTTGTGATGTTGTGTCCCTACTACCTTTAGCTGACCTCTTAATTTCTCAGTTGAACTTTTTATGACCAACTTGAAGGTTATTTGGCCCCATGTGGTTCTGGGACAATCTAAAGAATTGGAACCACTGCCTTACCATTGCATGATCGTAAGAGGCGACTAATAGGGTCTTAACACTTGCTTTTGCTGTTATTGGCATTAACTCCCATGAATACCATTTATTTTCAAATGAATTATACACCTGGGAAAATTTTAGAGAACAGTTTCATCTTAAAAAAAAACTTGAGGGTGAAAATTATTGGGAACTAAATGATTCTTCAGACCATGACCTTGGACCAAGCTAATCACATTTTAAGTTCAAATGTTTATGTTACAACAGTTTGTTTTATTTTTTTATTGTTTATTGAAGATTGAATATGCAGTAAAATGTTCTTGATGGTCAAGGAATTATTCTTAAATACAGTTAAACAAGCAAATTCGATGAATTGGAATCCCCCGCCGAAAGGGTCAGAGTTGAGGAACGGCAAAAAATATCTCCAGCAAAAAGTTAAGAATGTTACCAAGAAGCAAATAATTTCATTAGTCAAAATCAAATTAAAAGAAAATGAATAGTTTGTTTGGGTGTGGGGGTGGGGTGGTGAGGATACAACAGTTTACATGTTGATTATAAATATTGATAGAAAACGAAAAATGAAAAAAAAAAAAAAAAAATGAAAAAAAAAAAAAATTGGGGGGGGGGGGGGGGGGGGGGGGGAGGGGGGTGACCAGGTGTAGGTACACAACATCACATGTTTATAATAAATGTTCATGGAAAAGAATGAAACAAGTTTAATGAAATTCTTCCAATTGGTTGGTTTGTTATGTACAGATCTGTGGATTTTTAAACAATTAAAGGGCAATAACTATATGGAAAATTGACCAATCGAAAAAAAACTTGAAGGGCATCGTCGCAGTATCTTGGTTCATGTCTATTTCAAGTTTGATGAAATTCTACCTGCTAGTTACTGAGAAATGGCTGCAGACGGACATTTTTCATTAAATCAAGGGCAATAACTCTGAGGGAAATTGACCTATCAAAAAAAAAACTTGATGGGCATCAGCGCAGTATCTTGGTTCATGTCTATTTCAAATTTGATGAAATTCTACCTGTTAGTTACTGAGAAATGGCTGCAGACGGACATTTTTTATTAAATCAAGGGCAATAACTCTGAGGGAAATTGACCAATCAAAAAAAAAACTTGACGGGCATCAGCGCAGTATCTTGGTTAATGTCTATTTCAAATTTGATGAAATTCTACCTGTTAGTTACTGAGAAATGGCTGCAGACGGACATTTTTTATTAAATCAAGGGCAATAACTCTGAGGGAAATTGACCAATCAAAAAAAAAACTTGACGGGCATCATCGCAGTATGTTGGTTCATGTTTATTTCAAGTTTCATGAAATTCTACCAAGTAGTTACTGAGAAATGGCTGCGGACGGACGGACGGACTGACGGACTGACGGACGGACAACGCCATTTCAATACCCCCCTCCCGATTTCATCGGCGGGGGATAATAATTGAATAAAATAGCATAATTATATTGATTGTATTTGATTTTACTTTAAAATAAAACTGTTGTGACTTATCTAGTTTCCATTCATTTCTAATACTGCATAGTGTGTTATGGGTGAGTGTTCTATAAAAGCAATTTTCAGTTGCTGTGCATTTAGATGTGTTAAATTAACGATAAGGCCGCATTAGTATTTAAAAATAAAGAAATTGGACGGATGAAATAATAAATATTTTTTCAATCTTCTGCGCAATGATCTCCCTTACCTGAAAATGGAAATTTCTGATGTAGAAGGGAAACAACTCCTGCTTGCAGTTTGACGTTTTTTAAAAAGACTGCCCCAGTTAAAATAAGAAAAGTCATATTTGGAAACTTATTATTTTGTATTGGTAACAGTAAGAGTTTGGTATGCCGGGTTAAAAGCTATAATTTTCTTCATCCTTTTTACATGCACATCTATTTAAGCTTGGTTTTTACTTGAAAAATGCATATAATTCCACTTTAACTGATATGTTAAATCTCTATTTTAAATCTTAGCCCGCCTGCTTAGTTCAATAGGTAGAGCAATGGTCTACGGATCATGGCGTCGCGAGTTCGATCCTCGGGTGGGGCATATGTTTCTCTTTGACTATTTGATAAACAACATTGTGTCTGAAGTCATTAGTTTTCCACCTTAGTTGGCAATTACTTACGGAGAATAGGTTTGTCCTGGTAAAGGATCACTGGTTAAGCTAACTGCCCGCCGTTAGATAATAAATCCAAAACAAACAAAAACAAACTACATGTATCTTGAAAATATATATATCACCAGAATACTTTCAAAATAACCCATTATTAATGAAATGTAAACGTAATATGGTTAACTAGGTAAATATACCATTTAACCAAACAGGTTCTTCCTGTGGCGAAAAAGATAACACCTTTATTTTTGGCAAGCATTTGCCTTATTACGTAAGGGTCGATTATATCAAATATCGAGGTTTTCAACATAACACTTTATATTATCTAGGACGCATAGATTAAAAGAAACTAGAGCTATCACTAAAGGTGGTGAATGTACCCACCGCATGCACTGACACAGTACAAAATTATGTGGACTTTATAAGTATATAGACTGTATGTATACAGTATAGTAACAAAAAACAAAGTCCCATAACTATGAAGAATATTTATCTAAAAGAACGTAACATGTACCATGCACAACTAGGGTTGGTACTGATCACTTGTGTGAAGTTTCATTAAATTGTGTGCAAGGGTTTGGAAGATTAGGCGTGCACAAGATTGCATATGCAGACTGTATGTACATAGTATGTTAACAAGAAACAAAGTCCCAAAACTCTGCAATTTTTGTTGTTGAAAGAACCTAACATACCCATGCACAACTACTGTTGTTACTGATCACTTGTGTGAAGTTTCATTAAACTGTGTCAAAGGGATGAGGAGAGATGGTGCGCACAAGATTGTGTCTATGTATATAGTATAGTAACAAAAAAAAACAAAGTCCCGTAACTCTGCAAAAAAAATTCTGAAAGAACCAAACATGCACCATGCACAGTTACTGTTGTTACTGATCACTTGTGTGAAGTTTCATTAAATTGTGTCACGGGGATCAGGAGAGATGGTGCGCACAAGACTGTGTCTATGTATACAGTATAGTAACAAAAAACAAAGTCCCGTAACTCTGCAATTTTTTTTCTGAAAGAACCTTACATGCCCCATGCACAACTATTATTGTTACTGATAACTTGTGTGAAGTTTCATTAAACTGTGTCAAGGGGATGAGGAGAGATGGTGCGCACAAGCATTTGTCTATGTATATAGTATAGTAACAAAAAAGAAAGTCCCGTAACTCTGCAAAAAAAAACTCTGAAAGAACCAAACATGCACCATGCACAACTACTGTTGTTACTGATCACTTGTGTGAAGTTTCATTAAAGTGTGTCAAGGGGATCAGGAGAGATGGTGTGCACAAGATTGTGTCTATGTATAGAGTATATTAACAAAAAACAAAGTCCCGTAACTCTGCAATTTTTTTTTCTGAAAGAACCTAACATGCCCCATGCACAACTACTGTTGTTACTGATCACTTGTGTGAAGTTTCATTAAATTGTGTCAAGGGGATGAGGAGAGATGGTGCGCACAAAATTGTGTCTACGGACAGACGGACAGACAGACAACCTGAAACCAGTATACCCCCCCACCCTTACAACTTTGTTGTCGGGGGTACAAAAACAACTAAAACCAGTTTTTTAGCTCACCTGAGCAACAGGCTCAGGGTGAGCTCCGTCCGGTGTCTATCCGTACACCACACTGGTTATTCGGGTACCTACTCGTGTGAGCGATACCGCCCTCGTGTGATTAATGTACATGTTGGTGAACAGGAAATTCACACCTATAACAGGTAATTATTCCGTATTTTACTGACAATTTGAAAAGTTTTAGTATTAAATGTGAAAGATCATACTTTAACTATATCCATGTCAAATATCTATCTCATATGATCTGAATGACTGTGAAAACAAGAGGGCCAAGATGGCCCTAGGTCGCTCACCTAAGAAACACACCATAACAGTGTAAAACATGTTTGACCTAGTGATTTCATGGAAACAAATATTCTGACCAATTTTCATTAAGATTGGGCCAAAAAATTGGTCTCTTGCAATAAAACAAGCATGTTCTTAGATATGACCTAGTTTTTGACCCTAGATGACCCATGTTCAAACTCGACCTAGATTTAATCAAGGCAATCATTCTGACCAAAATTCATAAAGATCAATTGAAAAATACAGCCTCTATCACATACACAATGTTTTTCTTCGATTTGACCTAGTGACCTAGTTTTTGACCCCAGATGACCCATTTTCGAACTTGGCCTAGATTTTATCAAGGTAATCATTCTGGCTAAATTTCATAAAAATCAATTGAAAAAAACAGTCTCTAGCGCATACACAAGATTTTTCTTTAATTTGACCTAGTGACCTAGTTTTTTACCTCAGATAACCCATATTCAAACTCGACCTAGATTTCATCAAGGCAATCACTCTGACCAAATTTCATGAAGATCAATTGAAAAATACATCCTCTATCGCATACACAATGTTTTTCTTCGATTTGACCTAGTGACCTAGTTTTTGACCCCAGATGACCCATTTTCGAACTTGGCCTAGATTTTATCAAGGTAATCATTCTGGCTAAATTTCATGAAGATCAGTTGAAAAATACAGCCTCTATTGCATACACAAGGTTTTTCTTTGATTTGACCTAGTGACCTAGTTTTTGACCCGAGATGACCCATTTGCAAACTTGGTCTAAATTTCATCAAGGTTATCACTCTGACCAAAATTCATGAAGATCAATTGAAAAATACCGCCTCTATCACATACACAAGGTTTTTCTTTGATTTGGCCTAGTGACCTAGTTTTTGACCCCAGATGACCCATTTTCGAACTCGGCCTAGATTTCATCAAGGCAATTATTCTGACCAATATTCATGAAGATCAATTGAAAAATACAGCCTCTAGCGCATACACAATGTTTTTCTTCGATTTAACCTAGTGACCTAGTTTTTGACCCCAGATGACCCATTTTCGAACTTGGCCTAGATTTCAACAAGGCAATCATTCTGACCAATATTCATGAAGATCAATTGAAAAATACAGCCTCTAGCGCATACACAATGTTTTTCTTCGATTTGACCTAATGACCTAGTTTTTGACCCGAGATGACCCATTTTCGAAATCAGCCTAGATTTCATCAAGGTTATCATTCTGACCAATATTCATTAAGAATAATTGAAAAATACAGCCTCTATCGCATACACAAGGTTTTTCTTTGATTTGACCTAGTTACCTAGTTTTTGACCCCGAGATGACCCATTTTCGAACTCGGCTTAGATTTCATCAAGGTTATCATTCTGACCAATATTCATGAAGATTAATTGAAAAATACAGCCTCTATCGCATACACAAGGTTTTTCTTCGATTTGACCTAGTGACCTAGTTTTTGACCCGAGATGACCCATTTTCGAACTCGGCCTAGATTTCATCAAGGCAATCATTCTGACTAATATTTATGAAGATCAATTGAAAAATACAGCCTCTATCGCATACACAAGGTTTTTCTTTGATTTGACCTAGTGACCTAGTTTTTGACCCGAGATGACCCATTTTCAAACTCGGCCTAGATTTCATCAAGGTTATCATTCTGACCAATATTCATGAAGATTAATTGAAAAATACAGCCTCTATCGCATACACAAGGTTTTTCTTTGATTTGACCTAGTGACCTAGTTTTTGACCCGAGATGACCCATTTTCGAACTCGGCCTAGATTTCATCAAGGTTATCATTCTGACCAATATTCATGAAGATTAATTGAAAAATACAGCCTCTATCGCATACACAAGCTAAATGTTGACAGACGACAGACGACGGACGACAGACGCCGGACGACAGACGCCGGACATCAAGCGATCAGAAAAACTCACCTGAGCATTGCTCAGGTGAGCTAAAAATACGTTTTTTTGTCGCGAAAATGAAGATATTTTAAGGCGATGGTATATATTTTCACGATTAATGGTATTATTTCGGATTATATTAGGAATTTTTTGTTAGAAAAATGAAAAGCAGTCATTATGTGTGTTAGTCATTGCTTTCAAAAAACTTGAAGCACAGTAAAATTAGATCGATTTTTTCGAAGACAATGTCTAGAAAATAAGATACCTCTGACGATGTACCATGGTACCATCCTCTTTGTTTCTGTCAATCAAGCGGATACCGTCCTCGTTATTGAAATGAATATTACATTGACGCAGATCCCTTTTCTAAAATTTAGCGATAATATGAAATGACCAACTAGGATGAAGATAAAACTTTGGTTTTTTATACCCTCCAGCTACTGGAAGCAGCCTATCTGAAGAAAAACTTCTCACATAATTTCTTCAAGTTCGCTTTCAAGATCCATCTACATAGACACATTCTTGAGTGTATTTTCAATTGAATATTGCGACTTCCTTACGTTTTGTCTTGTTATTTAAGTTGCTATGGGGTACAAAACATTTGCAACAAAACAACAAATTTAAAATTGTTCAGAATGATATGATTTTTGTCAAATATTTTATTTGGATCGACCCATGTTGAGCTTCATTTTGAGGAATAAAGCCAGTAATTTGGTCGAAAATGTGCTTCGTTTGAGTAGTCGAAAGAAGTCAGTAGTAAACAGATCCTTGTTTTACCATTTTTTGTGTGCGAAAATTCGTGTAGAACAAGTGCATTAATCACATCTTTTTACTGCTGGAATACATAATGCATGGAATGAGATGAGATATGTTTATACACTTCACATGCAAGTTTTGCAGATCGAAACCGAAAGTAGGAGTTTAATTGTGCGAACAGGAGCATATACACGCCATTTAGAGTAGCAGGCCACAACTGACCGGCATTTTACTAGGAATTATTCAAGTCCCTCTTTATTTTTATCGTTACTTTAACTTAATAAGTACGATAGAACTTTCATGAAAAATAGGTGTTGGAAAAAGTGATGTTCTATTAGAAATAGAATATTGAACTACTGGTGTACAATTTTTTAAATGGTAAACAAGAAAAGATAAACTGTATACTTTACAGGTTCATGTATAGATACCATCAGCAAAATGTAAATTGTTGTTCTTGGATTTCATATGTAAAAGAATCTTTAGAACAACTTGGATCTGCTGCATTCTGGTCGAATCAGTCAGTACTTTCAGCAGTGTATTCCGCAATACTCTTATTTTAGAATGTCCTTACTTTGATTTGGACAGAGTAAAATATTTACCAAATGACTTTCAACTGTTAAATGTAATGCCATTTCAACGTTTATTTCAAAGTAATGATAGTACTCTTCTTTTTAAGTTAGCATTGTTTGTACAGAAACTACTTCAAAGTTTTAGGTAGGGATAGGGTTTTGTCACTGGTAGTCATTTGCTGGTCAGTTAAAACAATGTTTTCAACCTGGTTAATTCTAAATGTACACCATCTTCTATATTTTAGCTTACAACATATTTGTATCAGATCTATTATGACCGTAAAACTACTGTTTTATTTTATGTATTAGTGTTTGTGTTGTTAAATTAGTTGTTATTATAATGCTGATGCCGTATGGGTCTAGTTATAAATAAAATCTTGAAATCTTGAATCTCACAGATTTCCTCCTAGACGTACATTTAGCGTTTACAACCGCTATGAGGAGTGTGTGAACAAACACTAAAAAGAGATAGAATCTGATACCCAGACTTCCATATCTGCTTCTGTTTCTTTAGTTATTAGTCACCTGTAAGACACTTATACAGTAGTGTATATTGTATGCACTTGTTAACAAGTCGCCTAATAAGCACTATCTTAACGGAGGGTGCGCCTATGAACGAAGGCAAATATTACAAGATACGATAAAGGCAGATTTATGAAGCCCGAAGAATCTCCCTAAATGAATACATGCCCAGAGAGAGGGCCCAATTTCCCTTTCAGGAAGAAAAAAAAGGTCTAAACATAAGCACTTTTGCTCGGTGTGCGACAAATTTGTTCGTTTTCATAATGAGACTGAAGGAGAAAAAGAAGAACTTCAAGAAGGCAAGATGATAGAATGCGTAGAATAGAGGGTGGTTGTGAGGGAAGATTTTATATTGGTGAAATATTGCTAACACGATCCACTCCCATTCTTTACATCTTTAAAGTTAAAATCTAATCAAATAGATCTTCTTAAGGTCGGGTTTCACATTTCCAGTTCTTATTTCCAGATCCCCAAAGCAATTACCTTTAATTGCGTTTATTTAGCGTACCGTATGCAGAAGCAATCGCTGCGGGGAGTTTTATAAATGTTCATTGACATAACGAGGACGGTTCCCATGTGCAAACGGATAGGTATCTTTGTTTATTTTCATCCATCGTCAGAGGTACCATCAAAAACAGCAACAGGATGCATATAATTGAAATTTTATCAACAAAAAGAACTTGCAGGTACATGATCCAAACGTTTTGTAGTAGAGTATGTATAGTTCCACCAAGGTGAGTGGCAAATTCAGTTATCTCAACTTTGAACAAAGAAAAATACGTCTCAAAACATCAAAAAACGTGAATTTCGCTACATTTCTTCAAATTTTATAGTCATATCAATATTATTGAGGACTGATATTTTCACCAGTGCAAATTAATGTATTTCCTCGGACGATTCTGTCTTTAAAATGTTCAACATGCTTAAATATGAGTCATACGTTGGCATTGTTTTTATATACCCTATACAACCTACACGTATATAAATCACACGAGGGCGGTATCGCTCACTCGAGTAGGTACCCGAATAACCAGTGTGTACACACTTTCCTTTAAAAGAAGGAAATTTTGATGAAACCTCATAGAGATTATTCTTGGATGGTTTTCTTCAAAAATTGTACAAAAAATTGAATTCCATACAGAACTCTGGTTGCCATGGCAACCGAAAGGAAAAACTTCATAAAGCTTCTTGTCCAAAACCGCAAGGCCTAGGGCTTTGATATTTGGAATGAAGCATCATCAAGTAGGCTTCTACCATGACTTTTCAAATTATCCCCCAGGGTCAAATTTATTCCCACCCTTGGGGTCACATGGTTTATATAGACTTATATAGGGAAAATCTTTGAATTTTTTTGTCCATATAAGACTTAGGGCTTTGATATTTAGTATGTAGCATCATATATTGGGCCTTTACCAAGATTGTTCAAATTATCAACCTAGGATTTTATATGACCCTGCCCTGGGGGTCACATTGTTTCTATACTAGACTTATATAGGAAAAAACTTTGATGCTTCATTCTTGTCAAAAACAAAAGGGCCTAGCGCTTTGATATTTGGTATGTAGCATCATACATTGGGCCTCTACCAAGAGTTTTCAAATGATCCCCTTAGGGTGAAATATGGGCCCGCCCACGTGGGGGTGGGGGCCGGGGTGGTGGTATCACATTGTTTATATAGACTTGTATAGTAAAAAGCTTTAAAAATCTCCTTGTCTGAAACTGCAAGACCTAAGCTACCAAGGTTGTTCTTTCCCTGAAACTGCAAGGTCTATGCTTTTGATATATTGCATTGCCTAGTGGTCTACTACCAGAATTGTTCGAATTATGCCCCTGTGGTGAAAGAGGCCCTGCCCTGGGGGTCCCAAGTTTTACCTAGACTTATATAGGAAAAAAATCAAAAATTTTCAGATCATATTTCCTACACTGTTTCATTGTATTTAGCAGATGTGATGACCTCTAGTGATAAGCGATCCATCGAATCTGACCTTGACTTATTGACCTACTTTCTTATTTTTTAAGTACAGTTTTGCACACCAATTTTAAAACTGATTTTCAGTGACAATGAATATGACGTGCTGATCTTCTTTCTTATTTTTAAAGCTTTACAAAGAAATTTGTTCAAGCAAACAACTCAACTCAGGTGAGCGATATACAGCAATTTTTGCCCTCGTGTTTTTTTTTCTAAATATATTTATTAGATGCAAAGTAACCCATTTTTTTTTCTTTCAACTCTGATTTATTCTTGTGTGTCATTAGAAAAGCAAGATATTACTTTCAAAGGCCCTCCAAAAAAAATGTTTCTGAATTTTAACCGATTCATTGCTGAAAATTTCTTAATTTGTTGAAAAGCCCTTCCTTGCTTATTCCTGAATTCTTATCTAAATTGGCATGACTTAGAACAAAGTCAAAAAAAAAAAAATCAGAAATATTCAGATGTAATTCAGAAATATTCAGACATAATTCATTATGATGATAATGCCTTCCGTGCATTATTTCAATATGAGTACCTGGGTGGAACCAACAACCTTCCTTAAGCCAGCTTATATATATATATATATATATATATTATAGAAAATATTAAAAGTTACTCCTGGATAAGTATATAATAAATAACAAGAGGACCATGTTGGTCCTGAATCGCTCACCTCTTCCCGCATGACCCAGTTTTGAGTATGACGTCGTTTTTTCTATTACTTGACATAGTGACCTAGTTTTTGAGCTCATGTGACCCAGTTTTGAACTTGACCTAGATATTATCAAGATAAAAATTCTGACCAATTTTCATGAAGATCCATTGAAAAATATGGTCTCTAGAGAGGTCACAAGGTTTTTCTATTACTTGACCTGTTGACCTAGTTTTCGAAGGTGCGTGACCCTGTTTTGAACTTTACCTAGATATCATCAAGGTGAACATTCTCACTAATTTTCATGAAGATCTCATGAAAAATATGGCCTCTAGAGAGGTCACAAGGTTTTTCTATTTTTATACCTACTGGCCTAGTTTTTGACCGCACATGACCCAGTTTCGAAACTGACCTAGATATCATCATGGTGAACATACAGATCAATTTTCATGAAGATCCATTGAAAAATATGGCCTCTAGAGAGGTCAAAAGATTTTAATAATTTTAGACCTACTGACCTAGTTTTTGACCGCAGTTGATCCAGTTTCAAATCTGACCTAGATATCATCAAGATGAACACTCAGACCAACTTTCATACAGATCCCATGAAAAGTAAGGCCTCTAGAGAGGTCAAGATGTTTTTTTATTATTTGACCTACTGACCTAGTTTTTTAAGGCACGTGACCCATTTTCAAACTTGGCCTAGATATCATCAAGGTGAACATTCTGACCAATTTCTATGGAGATCCATTCACAAGTATGGCCTCTAGACAGGTCACAAGGCTTTTCTATTTTTAGACCTACTGACCTAGTTTTGACCGCACATCACCCTGTTTTGAACTTGACCTAGATATCATCAAGATGAACATTCAGACCAATTTTCATACAGATCCCATGAAATATATGACCTTTAGAGAGGTCACAAGGTTTTTCTATTATTTGACCTACTGACCTAGTTTTTGAAGGCACGTGACCTCTCTCTGAAAGTTAACTGGATCTCGAGGATACATTGAATATATATAGATAATTTAAGTTAAGGGATATAATTATATTCAGAACAGTTGACTTTCCCATACGTGAGATCCGCTAGGATACAAGTTCACATTATAAATTATTATATAGTAGAGAGAATTAATTAATACGAACTAAATCACCACCACAATATACCAGACCAATTACGGCAAAGCGCCTAGCAGTACAAACGAACATGCACATGCCACAGCAAGTCCACTAACCCAATAAGATTAGTTTCGATACTGCTTTATATACGAGCCCGAATTGTACTACACATTCGTACTGGTTCAACATTTGCATATATATACTCAAATCTCTGTTTTCATGTCTCACAAATCAGTATTGACATTTTAGTCTTTATAACTGATTGGGACCAGAGAAGCTATATTTTCTCTCTCTGAAAGTTAACTGGATCTCGAGGATACATTGAATATATATAGATAATTTAAGTTAAGGGATATAATTATATTCAGAACAGTTGACTTTCCCATACGTGAGATCCGCTAGGATACAAGTTCGCATTATAAATTATTATATAGTAGAGAGAATTAATTAATACGAACTAAATCACCACCACAATATACCAGACCAACGTGACGTTACTATGGTAATGACACGACGTCAATATAAAGGGAGTAATTCTGATGCTACTCATGTAATGTTGTTTATATATATATATAGGTGGCTCTGCGGTCGGAAAACAGGTTTCAGGAGATCGGTGTTCTTGTGGTTAAGGCGTCGGCCGCTCAATCCAGGGGTCGTGGTTTCGAGCCCCATGGGGGTCACGACCATGACTTCTCACATGACACCAGTACTGTTTTTTTTCAGGACGCCGACTCGAGAGTGGTTACAATAAGCTGAAAGCTTTCATCACAATCGAGCTAAAAAATTAGTATAAACTAAACAGGTTTCCTCAGGTTGTCAATATGCCAGTAGAAAAAAGTTAGAAATTGTTTGACTGGAATTCCATGCTATGGCCATATGTGCTTAATTGAATGGTGTTTTACATTATGTAACTTGACCATGGTGTGAGGTCATCTCAGTCAGGGTGCCGGATATGTATGTGAAGTTTGAAAACATTTGGCAGAGTAGTTTTTAGAGAAACCTTACTCGCAAAAATTGTTGATTTGGATAGGGCTTCTGCTGAATGATGGGGTGAAAAAAGCTTATACTAGTAAATCCTCTGTAAATATCCAACAAAACAGACCACATTAATAAACTAACACACCAAAAACATTAGCAAATATTTTATTTCATGCTCTAATTGAAACAATTTACATAATAATATATATTTGTGCATGCTCATATTTTAAAAATGAAAATAATGCTACTTTACATATAAACAGATATTAGATATTCTCTTCAATACCTTATAAAAATTATGGATAAATTTACCACTTCAATACATTTAGAAGTAATGCAGGTGTAACTTCTTTCTAGATCAAAATAGAATATTAATCACACAGTTTAAAAAAGAAATAAATTTAAAATATTTTCTTCTTGTATTAATTTTGTAAGAAACAAATCAGACAAACCATAACTGTTAAGATTAAACAATCACTGATAGCTATTGGGCAGATAAATGCTTCCTGAATTCTAATTTGACATGCCACCATAAAGGACATAGATGTTTTCTGTTAGTTATAAATGCCATGACATAATACTCTTTTATCTTGAAAATGTAAATTGCAATATATTTTCTCAGAAGGGAAAAGCACCTTTCTGCCACCTTTTTTAGATTTTCTGTTATTTACTCACTTTGATGTGTGTAAAGACTTACAAAGCATGAATCATAAGATAATATGCACATGAAGTAATATATATTGAATGGAAATAAATCAATGTTAACTGTTTGTATTAATCACCTACTCATTCATCTATGATTGTATTATACATATTTGGAAAATAAATATTGTTTAAACCAACTGTTTGTTTTTAAATAAAGATTGCTGTTAACCGAATATGCTAAAACTTTTAAACATCAAGTGAATGGCAATGGAAATGCTTATAGAATACTTTACATGTGCATGTAACAGTATGCATGTAGTATGATATAACCATATATCATATATTTATGAATAAACAGTTACTTCTGCACAAGCGCATCACCGGATGGAAGTTACTGTGATAAAAAACCAGCAGTGTCGAGCACATCTCTGTGTTCGCCGGATAGTCCTATCTGTACCGGAGCAGGAATAGTCAACATAGATGATTCAAAATCGCTGTGAATTCTTCTCACGCATTCAATGTTTAAATGGTAATATGCATTTGATTTTAATTTTGATGCATAGCAAGTTTTGTTCTCTTTGTCATAACGTGGCGGAATTTCTAGATGTTTAATAATTAAGTCATATGGTAATTGCCGTTGTGCTTGGGTAAACTGTTTGTCGCAACCGTAACACTTTTTAATCACTCCATGAATGAATGTCAATTCATATGCATCATTTATAGTTGCACTACAAGAAGCTTTTTTCAGAGCACTGTAGGAGCCCGGGCTATGCGTGTTTAAAGTTTCTGTTGTAAATTCTAGAAGTTCGGGACAACGTTTATTCGGGTCTCCTCCTTTTCGCTTTTGTGTGGCTTTGGTCGCCTTCTTACCTCTATTAGATGGTAGGTTAGAATTTGCCAATGCACTAATATTTGGCACAAACTGTTTTCAATTAAACCAGTCCAGAAATGTTTGTAGTTTGTTTAATTTATCTGCAACTGCTAGTGTGTGTGAACATATTTTGAAAGTTGAAAACCGCATACAGTTATGGTCACATTCAATTTGACCTGAACCTTTAATATTGACAGCATGAGGACACTGAGAGTTTGATACACTTGATACATAATATATTGTCGAATTTGGGATTGGAGTTTTCACTATTTCGTTCACATTCTGTTTTAAATTTGCTGCCTTGTGAAACATCTCCTTCACAATTTGAGAAGGTACAGTAACAATTTTACTTTTTTCCGGTGATATGGAGAGACTAATTGAATTTTTGTCATTTACATCCAGAATTACACTTTCTTTTACATCCTTGACCTTGGCAGAAAAAAAACGCTTTTCTATATTTTCCTTTTGTGACTTAGTCATTTGATAATACCCGACTTCGTTTACATGATGTTCGGTATATTTATCCAAAATTCTGTATTCTCCTCTGCCCAAAATTGACAGTTTCACTTCTTCATATTGTCTTTTCACTATATGCTCCAAATGTTGAACAACTTCCATTGGGTTTAATCTTCTCCATTTCAACCCTCTTTTTATAACACTATTAATGCATTCATTAGCATTTTGGTTGTACATTTTGGGTGGAAAACCTAATCCTGCCATTGATCTTATCTCGGCTGTCATTGAAGTTTTTATAATTTCGCTTTTGTAGGTTAAAAAGTAGGTAAAAACTCATCACCATTTGGATCTCTATCTATCCAGCTGTCTTTTAATTCCTTTAGTTTTTTGTCAAACAATTCAGAGCTTAGGGAATCAACCAGTCCAGGATGTTTAATATTGCCAATTTGCTTACCAAATATATCTTCCAAGTACTGTTTTGAAATATCTGAATTGATATCAAGATTCTGTAATTTACTTTTTATGTTGTCTTTCAAGTGGATATCACACAGCAGGTGCTTAATACGAACAAAACATGTGTCAAAAGAGTCAGTTATATTTTTCTCACCATCACTACCATACACAAGTAGATTTTTTAATTCTGGGCAGTACTTAAGCATGCAAGATGGCAGATGAAAGTAACTGTCAAATAATCTCCGCTGGTGAATAAGAGCTGGACCTAAGAAAACAGGATTACACCCTTAAGGCTTTATTATTGGATAACATCAAGTTTCTGTAAGTTGTAAGGGTCAAGTAGTACTCGCCAACATTAAATGTTGCATCAACCCCTAACACCGAAAATTCTTTAGGATTTGTGCAAAACAATTTTATATCACGTAATTGCTGATCGCTCGCAAGGAAAACTGAAAGTTCTGGTAATGTTGTTACTTCACGAACAAAAACCGAAGTAGGTGTAAATGACTGCATTTTGCAATGTTCCATAAGTTCTAAAACTGGATTAGAAGATTTGTCTGAATAGCTAAAATTTGAGATTTGTTTTCTATTTCTAGGCCCTGGTGATTGCAAATTTTCCATACCACCTTTTCTGTTTAAAATATCATGAACTGTGTTCTTGGGAGAAACATATCTTTCTTTTTTGATCTTATTTTTTATTGCCTGTTTAGTTGACTCTGATGTTCTGTGAAATGGTTGTCCTTTCTTTGAATTGCCATGCGGAGGAACGGTAACTGGATGAATGCAACCTTCAAAGAAATATTGCACAAGAGCGATGTTATGTACGGCGTCATTAACACCATTATGTACCCAAATGTATAAAACAATTCTATGGAAGTCAGGAGATGATGAGTGTCTAAATGACATCCTTCTTGTCTTAATAAAGCATGCTTTTCCATAAGACGATTCAGTTGAACCTTCATATTTGGAACCTGTCCTTTTGAAGAACTTTATTTTAGTTGAGGTTTGTGTCCATGTACCATGGCCATCGCACAAAATATCTCTTTCATGACCAAATTGTTGTGAGTCACGTTCCGATGACAGGACTGTATTGATGACCGATCTTGTTTCTAAGCCTTTATTGAACCCATTCTTGAATATTGGCAGACTTGAATCACCCATATGATGTTCAATGTTATCAATTTGCTCTCCTTTTACAGGACTTTGCTGGATAGTAACAATGTCGTCAGTTGTTTCACTCTGTGAACTTCTCATCCTGAAAACAAGCAAAATGGTATTTTTATCATGTGCTACTTAAATTAAATTTCAACCAAAAAAAAATTAAGGTCCATTAATACAATGTAATAACCTAAATCCCTACAGACAGGACACTGTTCTCGGTCTTACATTATTTCTTGTTCAGACACAGCAGAAGCACTAACATGTGCACACTAGACATACAATATTGTGGGAATTTTTTTTCAGCTATAGTAACTGACTGGTATCTACACATGGTCATTGAATTCTTATGTAAATAAGAACTTACATGAATAAGAAAATAAAAAAAAGGATTTTCAAAATTATCAAGTTTCCATTTGTTGAATATAAATGCAGGTTGAGTTTATGTTTAAGCTGTTACCATCTATTTTTTTCTCTCAATATTTTGAGAATTAAGTACCGGTAATAGTATTAATTTTTGTTAACATTCTTAGAAGTGAAGACACTCTCTTTGGGAGTTGAGAATGTGCTGGTATCCTTACCTGACCCTAACTACTATAATAGCCCCTACTATCCTTATTTGACCTCTGAACTACTCAGATGAACTGTTAACTCATGTTTATTACTGTAATAATGTCCATTAGCAATAAACAGTAAAGGGGCACTGGGTCAGTGAATAACCAACTGCCTATTGGGATCGTAAACAGTGTGCAGACTTCACACCGCCAAACATCTGTGGTTAAACTACCTAAGTTCATTTCAGGACAGGTTCAAGGGCATGAGATAATTGAAAATTTTCAGTTAAAAGTACTTCTACGGTTCTAATGAATGAAATGAAAATTTTATGGGCTGTTTTCTTTTATCATATGTAAACTAAAAAAAGCTATTATTTGGAAAAGATATTAGTCATTTATTGTCCGAATGGTGTTACTTTAAACAACAAATTTTACATAATATTCTATCTATATTCAATGAAATGAAACTTTACATAATTATCTTGTTTGAGAATCCTCTTTTTGTAATGTTAAAGTATGTTTAATATACATTGTATCTAAATCAATTCCTATAATCTTTCCATATTTCTTTTAATTTTCAGTTACACATTTTTAAAATTGAGTTACTTCCATTTCATAATTTCGCACTATTTTCTTTTTATTTCCTATCACATTAAATGTTATGGTGTACGTTCATTCTCTGACCTGGATTAGAAGTCAGCTACCGAAGTCGTCATTTTTCTCCCTGCGAAATATATCTTCATAATTCTCCATTATACCGAATTGTTTATTATGCTGATTTTCAAATATATATTTTTTCACTATATAAGTCTACTGTTAATTGATAAATGTATCATTTACAATTACATATTCAAAAATGATATTCTACGTGTTTGTATTTTCTATAATCTTTACTTAAAATTTATTACTGTTTTGAAAAGTGTACAACTGACTTGAACAAGTAAATTTACCATACTAAATTACTAATGACAACAATTATAAAAAAAACACAAAAAAAACCCCATATAATTTTCATTGTAAGTACTGTTATCTGCCTCTTGAAGAAGACATTAACCTATTGTTACTCTTGACAAGGTCTAATTGGCAGCACCATCACATGAATTCCCAGGAGTATCATTTGTGAATTTATCATTAAATAAAATATGGGCAGTGGTTTGGATGCAAATAATTAAATAACTCTTGCTAAGCACTCGTGATTTAATTAATACACATCCTAACTCTTGCCTATATTTTATCAACTGAAAAATATAGGAACAAATTTATTATTCCTTAATTAAAGAAAAAGCAAATAGTATTAGTTAAACTGAATGATACCATTTCTGATGAAAAACAGTTTTCCTGAAATATACTAGGCAGTTTGTTATTAGCACGCGAAATTTTAACTGGCTCTGTAAAATGTTTCGAAGGTTCATCTAAATATTTAAATTGTAAGATAATGAAGAGACAGGACATCGTTGAACCCGCTGTCTTATGGGCAGCTCTTATTATACTGTAATATCTATATACTGTAATTGGGATCTGGTTATCTATGCCTTAATACAGTATGTTAGAATATTTGAATTAAAATTAGAAGTGAACCATCTCTTATAACTCAAATTTATGAGTGGCAACACATTTATTTTATATATGTTTTATGTACGACCTATTTGTATTTTGTTGATGAGATGTAAATAAACTTAATAAACTTGTTTTTTTTTAAATTTTAAATTGAATGATTTTAATGTCTTATGCTTAAAGGTGGATTATCAGATTTTGGCTAAGTAACGGATTTGTTTTAAACTTTAACATCTGATCATTTACACTCATTTATGTTCAGTTAGCGCTTAATACAAGTTAGGTTTTCACTGGAGATATTTTTAATAACTGGTTTTTCTATTGCAGTTGCCCAACCAAGATCGAGTTATTTTATCATAAGTATAAATGTGATAAACATACTTTACCTAAGAAAATGTATAACTAACCGATATATTGTATTATATTGTATTATATTCGTAAAATAATTGCATTAACAATTACATATATAGACTAAATTCATTAGAAATGCAAGTTTGAAAAATTATTATTACCTCCCTTTGCCTATCAAGATAGAATGGAAAAAAATGAAATTCAGAAGCTACAGGCATTTTAAAACCCACCTTTTGATTCAGATTGTTAAATATTTGGTATATCTATCCAATGCGCATGTAAAACTCAGAATTATATGGAAATAAAAAGAAATACCAGGCATTTTAAATATTTTCATATTAAAGGGGAGTAATTACAAATTTTTATGAAAATCAATAAAGTATACATTTCTAACAGGGATTTAACTCTAAGTAATGGGTATTTTTGTTTTTATCTCTAACAGAATATACAAAAAGTAAAAAATGTCACTAAATTTTGCTTAAATGTGATTGAGCACCTTTAAAACAAAAGATTTTCTTCAACATGTTTTGCAATTATACCGTGTTCACACTAGCAGATCGGTTTTATCAAGCGCTAATTGGCTATAATTGGTATTTGACATTTAAAAACCCATCAAAATATTATCTAGTTTGCTTCCACACTAGGCAAAGAAATGTGGTTCAAATATATACCTGCAATGTTACAAGTAAACAAATATTTTGCAATAAGCAAAAAAATGTTACAAAGAAGGAGGCTGACAGAAACAAGAAGGAGTCATCAATGTTTAAACTTTTGTGTTCATTTAAGAATTTCTGTCCATCCATCTATAGTCCATTTTGAGCATCAGCATGACTCCATATCGCAATTTAATGTTTTTGTTTCATCAACACTCCAATTACTTTTGCCAGCCATAGCATCAATTGTTTGATACAAAAGAGAAAAACATGGTATTCTTCCGCCAAAAGGTAAAATTTGGGAATTTAGGATTGTAAAACAAGTTATAACTCACATTTGCGTTCACACTTGTAAAATAATGTAGTATTACTTTTTAATATAGTATTAAAACCACCTTATGAGATAGTTTTAATGCTACATAATACAAAAATCACTTGAGCTTTACATAATTCACGTTTTACACTACATATAGTGTGGACGCAAACAAGTTTAAAAAATAAACCCAAGTTAATATAGGATTAACAAGAGCTGTCTCCGTAGGATGACACATGCCCCTGATGGCACTTTGAATGAATAGTTATGGCCGATGTTAGAGTTTAGGACCTTTGACCTACGGAGCTGGGTCTTGCACGCGACACATCATCTTACTGTGTCACACATTCATGCATAGTTATTTTAAAATCCATGCATGAATGACAAAGATATGGACCGGACATGCCCATCAATGTACTATCATGAAAAATGATCTTTAACGTCTAAGTGCGACCTTGACCTTTGAGCTACGGACCTGGGTCTTGCATGTGACATGTCGTCTTACTGTGGTTCACATTCATGCCAAGTTATTTGAAAATCCATCCATCGATGACAAAGATATGGACCGGACACGCCCATCAACGACTATCCTTTAACGTCTAAGTGTGACCTTGACCTTTGAGCTACGGACCTGGGTCTTGCGCACTGCACGTCGTCTTACTGTGGTACACATTCATGCCAAGTTATTTGAAAATCCATCCATCGATGACAAAGATATGGACCGGACACGAAAATTGCGGACAGACCAACAGACTGACAGGCTGACAGACGGTTCAAAAACTATATGCCTCCCTTCGGGGGCATAAAAACGTAGTCTGAACACGGTATTAGTGCCTGATAAAAATAAAACAGATCTGCTAGTGTGAACACGGTATTAATCATGTAACAATGTTTTTCTTTTTCACATTCTTTCTTATCATTCACACATTGTCAAGTGTAATTATCAGAGCTGATTACTGATTACTGCTGTAATTTATAGCCCTGCCGTTGAGCATTATGTCCATGTTATTAACCTGGGAATTAATATCAATTACATGCATGATCCTGGCAATCTTTGAGCTGATACCGCTGTGATTATATAATCAAATATCCTCTTTTTGTAATATAATAAGGACTTTATATACAGCAGTAAGAACTTCTTATGATAGTATAAGTACTTTTTTATAAAAAAGTATCCACTACATGTAAAGCAGAAATGAAGTGTGCACTTTATACAGTAACATAACCACTAATATATACATGATACAGAGGATATTTGTTTGTTTTTCGTTAATATGGAATATATCTCGCAGAGAAGTGAGAAAATTTCAAATATTTTCAGGGGCGCGTAGTGCGAGTGAAAATGTGAAAATTTCCTCACTTCGAGGTATGATATATTCCATATTCACAAAAACAATTTTATTTCTTTTATGCTTAATTACGCTGTGCATTTGCAACAATTTTTAATCTAGGCACGGGAAACAGACGCGCATAAATGAACATGACATGAGATGTGTTGTGAGGTTAGAAAGATGCACAGAACATACAGTTCCGTTTTACTTTATTTCTTGCTGCATAACGTTATGAAATTCTCATAAAGTAAAATAATTGGAATCGAGAAATGTACTATAAAAAACAAAGTGCGACTAAAATTTTCATCCTGTTTTAACAAATAATTTAAAATTCATACACAAGTAGACCGGCAAAACAGTGAAAGATATGGATTTTATCTCACTGACAGAATCCAGTATTTCATCAGTTAGCATGAAACAAATAGAATTATCACGTTTGACGTGGTGGGAGTGTAATAAAGCCATTAAATGAAAATGATAATACACTACTATGATAAAGCTTTGACATTGACGTCATTTATAGTAATGGAGACGTTGGTTAAATCAACTGGTTTATAAAGTAAAAAAAAGTAGAATTTTTGATGTTTCGACAGGGAAAGCTAACATGTGATAATAAGAATATTACATTTGTGACTTTCCTCATTGAATCTATTAAACTCCTTGAATAAAATTGATAAAATGCTCGGCAGAGTCTCGCATTTTATTCTTTCATTCCACCCATTTAATAAATTCAATATGAAAAGACACTTATGTAATACCATCTATGTATTCACTTAAAATAATAACGTAACTACATGATATAAAGGCATTTCTACTTAAAATAAGGATATTTTCACACTATGTAAAGAACAGTCAACTTTATGTATAGATAAAGTAACAACCACTCGATATAAAGATGTATCCACTAAATATATAAGTACCAACATAATTTAATGACATTTCAGCCATCTGTGGCTTTTCATACGTTAACATGAGCAAGTCCATCTTCTAGCAACAGGAAATTGACAAAAACAATCATCATGATATAAATTATGACTTTGAATGAGACAGCATCAAAAATAAAAAAAAACTTTGCTTTCGTTAAAATTTTATCCTATTTTAGTACACGTACTAGTTTACCTTCTCGTTTATATACATAATTATGACAATTTTATCACGCATTATTGAAACAAAATTGAAGGAAAAAATATAGGTGATATAAATGAAAGTGCAGAAAATCTAAATATGCAAATAGGTCGAATGATTAATGAAATATTGGTGTCAGAGTTGTGTACCTTATGATGAAGTTATCAGAAGTGATACAGATGATAAGTAAGAAGTTGTTTAAAAAGATAGGTTTCATAATTTCAAAAATTATATGATAAGTTTAGATAATTTATAGATATTTTATGTATTATATAAAAACTGTGTTTATCTTGTGGGAAAAAACTTATTAAAGTGAATAGATCACTTTATTATATGAGTGGTTACAAAATGAAAAAAAACTACATTAAATCTAAAAGATATTTTAAGATGGGGACATTATACCATTTCGTTTCCGGTACTTTTTATTCTGACAAATTATACTATAAAAAGGAACATATTAAAATGATTCCATAATTTTACATACATTCATATTATCAAACTAAGACAATTTATTAGTCATATACCTGCTGCTCTTCGGAGTAATGTTTGGTAACTCCAATTCCTCTTCGCTACCACTGCTGATGACAATCACCTTCCTTGTGGGTTCTTTTTCAACCTTACGTGGCTTTGGTCTCTTCCTACTTTGTCTGTTGGCTAGATTACACTCGCGGCCTTTTTTGTTCAGGTCAGTGTATGGAAAGCATCTCATTTTAGGAGTTATCAAGCTAATTCCTGGTTCACCTTCTAAACTTAAATCATCCGAATCATCAATGCTCAAATCGACCCCATCACAAATAGACTCAAACTCGTCACAAACGGACGCGTACAGTGCTTTAGGGTATAGCGGATTTTAGGGTATAGGGGATAGGTTGATAAATTTTGCATTTAGACTTGAATTATTGTATAAATTTTCATATCATTCTTATACTGGCATGCAGACAGACATTCTGACATACATTTTAAATGTTTGCTTCTTGTATTATTTTTCATATGTGATGAAATAAAAATCAAGGCTATCCTTTACTGACTAAATGAGTGTGTATGTAAAAAACATCAATTAATGAAAAGTATTTCATAGAAATTTAAAAAGCTGAATGTTTTTGAAAAGAGAATACATTATTATTCTGATTTATAGTAAAAAAATCTTGGGAAGTTTGTTTAGATGTGGATTTTAAACTAATAATGGAAAAAATGACCAAAGCTATCCTGTACACCCTAAACCAGCACGTATGTAAACAATAGCATGGAGGGGAAAATCACACGTATTTATTTTAAATGCTGAATGTTTTGAAAAGAATAGTTGTTTTCTGTCTGATATACAGAAAAATAACTACTAAATTCTGTTTCTTTGAATTAGAATGCAGGAAAAATTAGTTAGCTATCCTCTATACCCTAAAGCACTACTCTTCATATACAGAGTCAAACTCTTGTTCACGGTAATCCTTTTTAACAATGTCAGCGTAAGTGCGCTGCAGAAACAATTTCTTTGACATGTTTTCAGATCAAAAGTTGACACTAGAATGAGACCGGGTTCAATCCTTGATAAAACTGACCATCTCAGAACCGCCTCAGCGGCGGCCTCTCAGAACAGAAGGGTGTCCCATTTACTTACTGACATCTTGTGTTGAAAATATATATAACAATAGAAGTATTAAGTGATCTGTTGTTTTAAACTAAAGAACTGTTAAACTGACAGTTCAGACACCCCATTAAAGCTGAATGATGGGGTGGTGACTAAAATATTTCAAACAAGGTGAATCCTCTAAAGGATTCGCAGGCAGTATAGTGGTCAAACAATTGCCATTTATCTGTAGAATGGACAGGTGCCATCTTATTCTATCACCACGTTCATGCTTTACTCACAGTGTCTCAACTGATTTATATAGTTACAGATCATCACTAACAGATATTCTATTTACTACAAAACAGTCTAGTAAGTTTTAAAACCAAATTGAACATTCTTGATATTTTTTTACAACAAAAAATGGTTAAAACTTTTTTTCAGGGGAAACCACAGTTGAGTCAGGAATTAGATGATTGGCAATTAGTTAATGATTCTCCTGAGACTTGGTATCTCATTCAGTTTGACCTGCAGCCATTAACAAATTATGCAAACAAAACAGCTACAGGCGGATGAATGCTGCTGTGAGAAATCATATGCTTAGATTTCTGTATAGACAAATTAAATTTAGTTTATCAATTTTCTAGAGATTGATAAAATCTGGCCTGGCCTGGGCTGGCCCGGCTTGGTGAGATCGAAAATTGGGCTCATGAGGCCAGGCCAGAGATTAGAACATGCCGTTTTTCTTACATTTACAAATTTTCAGGAGTAAAATTACTCCTAGTAAATTTCAGATTTTACCATTTTACTCATTCATCAAAATTAAAATGAGTAAATACTCATAGGCCAAAAAACTTATCTGCAGCCCTGGCATTGCATAAGTAAAAGTCCAATAAATCATAAATTGTCCATAACATGATGCGAATATCCACAAAATGATTGTTAGTCTTCTTCTTAAACCAGAAAAACGTGCATAACATGATTTATGGTTCATTAGGCCTTTGTACACATGTCTAATATGGGTCAATTGAACTAGCCTGGTTCAAAAAGGCCATCTCTCTGACCTGCACTGTCAAGTCAATATTTATTTATTGTCGGTAGATAAAATAACATTATAAACATGAGCTATGTAAGTGGTATTCTTTCAGAATAACTGGGGTGGTAGACAGTACACTCAATATTGACATACAATCACAGAAGGATAACCATAACACCCTTTACAACTGACAGGTCTGGTTGAAAGCTTTACACAAATAAAATATTTTGTCCGAAATTTTTTAACCGAATATACCAATAAACACGACTCGTACGATACCTTAATTCTCTGTGCTTCATTGATACATTGTTGGTAATTTCCGATATAGAAATTTGTCCTTATTTCAAACAATTGGTCAACAGCTTCTTTTTCAGCCATAGCTTCTAGAATTTAGCAAATTTGGAAGAGTTGGATATGTAAAATTTGTTTGCGTGTACAAATCGTCTAAACGCTTGTTATCATACATTTTTATTGGCGTCTATTGATTTGGATTTTAGGTTACAAGCTACAATTTGATAACATTTAAAGGCTGAAGACCACTATATTTTGCTGTTCTTTATTTCATATAAAATCCACTTACTTGATTATGATAACTCTGCCATTTTTTTCTAGTGTGCGATAAGAGAATGCTACACGTGTCAGAGTAAAAGAAAACACGTTGCTAGTGAGAAGGAAGATATATTAGGATTACTTGTGAAAACAAAATGTGGGTAGTTTCCATTTTAGCGGTCCCCACTGACTTTAACTACTAGTATTTATTTTAAGATGGTCGCGTTTAAATTCATGTTAAAGTAACATAGCGTTGGTATGGGACCAGTAACACTATTGAAAAAAGCAGGGGTGTGGGGGCAGCAGCCCCCAAATTAACGTGACGTCACAACGTATTTCCGACCGGGGACCGCTAAACTGGAAGTGTCCCCAAAATGTTGCAAGAAATAGCAACCATTCTCAAGACACAGCGCTTTTCACAATTAATAATTAATAAACTGCCGCAGAAACGCTTCAAAACATTGTTGCCTTAAAATGACGTCACTGACGTCATGACTTTACGTGTCAGTTGCCGCGCAAAAATTAATAGCTTTTATTTTGAAAGGACGTATTTTTGTGCATTTTTTCGATTTGAACTATTTTCAAACTGCCATTATTTGCTGAAATATTTTTATGAGTCTTTCGCTCTAAAAATGATCAACATTTTGCTTCTTTTATGTAGTTATATTGAAGTGTTATGCGGAATGTAAGAAAATGGATGATGGTAACTGATGTTATTGGGAATATAGGTAGGTGAAAGGTTACCTATTACGGCCATTTTCAAATAAAAGTTGGGCAGTTTGATTTGTAATACATATTTTTCAGTTTCCGTTGATAATTTGTTACTCGTATACTAAATCTAAGCTCTAAAATTGCTGAAATTTCAGTAGAAAATTGTAGTTTCTTAAATTAAATTGATGTTACCATGGAAACGAATCCCGTGACCTATATATCTAAATGTAAAATTCAAAAACGTTGACACTGGTCTATTTAAGGAACACATTAAGTTCGGCTTTTTATTTGCATTTCAACAATATCCATGAGAATCATTGCAGTATGCAGAACGATTTTTCCATAAAAATGTCAAGGGATACTGCTGTAAGTATTTTAAGCAGTGAAATTTATTTAAATAAATGCAGATAACACGGAAATATTTACTTACCTAAGAAATAAGATGTTTTAAAGCTAAAATAACAAGAAAGATAGTTTTATTTAATATTTTTTATAAGAAATTACGACAAAAATCAAGATATAAGCTATTTTAAACATCTCTGTTGCCATGGTTACTTTAAACTTTAAGAAAAATAAGGTACCATGTAAAGGGCTTGGTATTTTGCTAATAATATTACCCAAATATTCCCTGTTGGTCATTAACAGAATGGCAGTGAAGCCGTCGAAAAAGCCATTTTCATACATAGCTGTTTAACAAGAGCTGTCACAGGAGACAGCGTGCTCGACTATTTCGATGCTGGATAGTGAAACTGGGCACATCTGAGGAAACTAGAGCTGTCACTGGAGTGTTTAATGACTCCAATGGTGGATGAAGATATTGCACAATAGCCTGAGTCTATGTCAAAAATATCAACTTAAAGTAATAAGAGAGGTAAAGATAAAATGTATCAAAACACTATATAAGTATATCCTAAGCAAAAAGGGGCATAATTAATTAAATATTGGTGGCAGAGTTATGCAGCTTGTGTCATATAGTGTGGGTGATGATGTTGAACAACTATTTTAAGTTTGAATTAAATCCATTCAGTAATAACAGAGACAGAGTGAAAGTGCATTAAAAATTTAACCTAAAATTCTAAGTAAAAAGGGGAAATAATTCAGGAAAAATTGGTCCCAGTGTTATGCACCTTGCAGCATATGATAAGGGTAATGCTGTCAAACCATTGTTTAAGTTTGAATCAGATCCATTCAGTAATAACAGAGATAGAGTGAAAGGGGAATAATTCATGAAAAATTGTGCCAGAGTTATGCATCTTGTGTCATATGATGTGGATGATGATGCTGAGCAACTATTTAAAGTTTGAATCAAATCCATTCAGTAATAACAGAGGTAGAGTGAAAGTGCACTAAAACTTTAACCTGAAATTCTAAGTAAAAAGGGGGAATAATTCATGAAAAAATGGTGCCAGAGTTATGCACCTTGTGTCATATGATGTGGGTGATGATGTTGAACAAATATTTTAAGTTTGCATCAAATCCATTCAGTAATAACAGAGATAGAGTGAAAGTGCATCAAAACTTTTACCTGAAAATCTAAGTGAAAAGGGGGGATAATTCATGAACTATTGGTGACAGAGTTATGGCCCTTATGTCAGATGATGTGGATGATGATGATAAATAAGTATTTCAAGTTTGAATCAAATCCATCAAGTAATTACAGAGATATGTTGAAAAAAGAGAAAGTGCACCAAAACTTTAACCAAGGTGGGGACGCGGAAAGACGCCGACGCCGACGGCGACGCCGACGCCGGGGCGAGTAGGATAGCTCTCCTTATACTTCGTATAGTCGAGCTAAAAAATGAGAGAAAATGCGTTACCATGGAAACACGAGCCCCGCGACATATACATTTTAAGTTTATATTAGAAAGCGTACGCGCATACTAGTAAAATTATCAATTATGCAGACTTCTACGGATAACAATGAAACCAAAATACACTGAAATGTGTTAAAAATCCGTATTTTCCTTCTTCTTTCAATATAAAATACTTCTGGAGGGTTACTAACTACAATAGTTTACGTTGATGTATAGGTCCTGGCAAATATTAGGCACCTGGTGTATCCAGAAATAGTACATGTAAAATTTTGTAAATACGCCATTTTTTGTACAGTATTATGTATATAAATGTAGATACAATTTAATCGGAATAAAACAGACTTTATTGTTTTAAAAGTCAGATCAATCTGTTGATATTGTCCTTTTAGTCGACAAGATCAACATAACATAAACAACAAAACGTAGGATAATGTCAAGTGTTTTATTTTCATTAATGATTCTAAGTGCTTCGCATTCTTCTTGTTGTCTTAGGGTTGCAAGCTATACACTTATGCTTTAAAATAATTTGCACCTGCATGGATGTAAAACATACATAAATAATTTGTTGTATGTTTATATGTATAACTTCATGTAGTATCGCTTTCTTCTAATGCTGTTTGTTATATGAGAATGTACTGATATGTGTAGTAAATTTCATAACAACCTTCGCCGTTTTGATAATTGTCTCGTCATTTTCATGTTCATCATTGGCCAGTTCTCTTAAAAAACTAATCAAACTTATGCTAATAAGATCCGTTGCTATGCTACAGATACATATCTTACTAGAAATAAATTAAGCCCACAATTAAAGGATGTCTGTATGACACATACTAAAATTACTTATTGATTCCTAGCTTATGACTAGCATGTATTTCTACGCAGTTACATAACTACCTTATGGTGGAACCGTTGTGCAATATCATTGCTATATATATTGTATATTATTTGAGGTCGTGGACGATTTAGACAGATAGTGTATTTGTTTTGGGTTTAACGCCGTTTTTGAACAGTATTTCAGTTATGTAACGGCGGGTAGTCATTTTATCAAATCAAGGAGAACATATGCCCCGCCATTGGATCGAACTCGCGACCCCGCGATCCGTAGATCTGCGCTCTCCGTATTGAGCTAAGCGGACAGGTTTAGACAGAGAAACATGAGAGATAGCAAATAAAGCGGACTTTGAGTCTGCAGCATTTCGCTTATGTTATAGAACCTGGGAAATAAACAACTGAAAATGTTATACCAGTGTTAGACTTTTGTTTATTATATTCGACTGAGTACGCCGCAAGATCGACATGATTAATCCATAAAAAGAGAACATAACTGGTTCTCAGAATTGTTGGTAAACGAACAATATCTTTACCAACAATGTACCTGTCTAATATATGCTTTACCATACTATTCCATACTTCCGGATATTTAAATAATTATCAAAAAGTTGTCCCCCGTTTACGAAACAGCAATTTCTAAGGAAATAAAAATAAACAATTTTCAAATTGATTAGAACGATGTTAAACCTAGTTATGTGAACTTGGAGTACTGGGACTTTATTACAAATGCAACGAACCGGATATAAGTTATAGTTCTTTGAAAATGGTGAGTTGCACTGTCCAGAAGTGTGGTCCCTTCATGCAGTTCTTTTCTACAATTCAATGCATATATCAGTTAAGTGGCAGTCGTTTTGTAGACTGTATACATGTTTTATAAGCTGTTCAATAAGTTGTTATTTCTATAATCTCATGATGACCGAATTTAAAAAAAATGATACGGACTTAATCGCTAATACCAGTTTATGATTTGTTGACATTTATACGCATTGTTGTATGTTTGTGGCAAGTTATTGCTGCAATCTGACTAAAGTAACGAAAATCTGAGAATGACCCATTCACATTCGTCTTCTGTATATTTTGGATTTCCGATATTGCTATTTTAATTCTCGCAAATCTATTTTTCTTTGAACCAATCAGACGACTTGTTTCAACAAGGCGGAACCATCAAAATTGCGTCGAATGTCAATGGGTGAGAAAATTGTGCAGTCTGTCCGGGGCTCGAACCCAGGACCTCTCGCTTACAGGGCGACTGCCCTACCGACTGAGCTAACCGGCTGTCTGACACCTTACGTGACCAAGTCCGTACCATGACATATGATTTCTCTCAAAACACGAAGGCGTAGTCGCGATGTTCATAGAAGAATAGAAACCCAGCTAAATAGTTTCTTCTACTTTGCTTACAAAATGTTTATTTATTGACACCGTAGGGTCGTAAAGAGCTATCAAAGGCAGACAGCTCAGAATTCTATCTTTCTCTAAACAGTCTGAGAACAACCAGTAAAGATACATTTTTTAAATATTGATTTCTATTGTAACTTTTTTTAATACGTGTAAAGTTTGGAACACTAATGTTTTTCAGCTGAAGTTGAACTTTTTACAGAATTCTATTGTATGACTTAATTGAATTTGTAAATATGTTTATCACAGTAATTACTGCTATTTTGAAAAATTTTATCTAGTTCTGTTGCATAAGAATGTTCGTAAATTTACCTCTACTTGCTATAGCCAGCCCACATAAAGGTTTGACCTCCCTTTCAGCCATAACAGAATAGGGAAGTTTACATGAGTAACATCTTTATCTGACAGATGGCGGGAGATGAAAAAATAACTCCATTCAGCATTTAGATAAGAAAAAAAATAAATCTTCTGCTTTTTCTATAAACAAGCTAGATTATTCCATAATGATAATTCACTTTCTGATTTAACCTTCAAAATGTTGAGCACATATTATATCACATTGTTCACATATTCTACATTTGTTCCACTCAATTATCAAGAGTTATAATCCCCAGCATCCCTGTATTGCACACATTACAGTAATTAGCTACGCCACCTGAAAGCTGTAGATAAAAGGGATTTATATCTAGTTCCCAAAACATTGGTAGATGGGTATTTACTACAATTTATTCAGATCTGAAAAATATACAAAAGCACACGTGGCTCTGTTTACTAGAGATAAAGTTTCAGTGTTATCACCCATCATCTGTCAGATAAGCCCAGCCTACTCTCTAAATATGCTTAATGGCTTTACCACCGCAATATCAGCCAGGTAGGACCCGGCGTTTAACCAATCAGACGACTTGTACGAATGTCAAAGAGTAAGAAAAGGGTGCATTCCTTCGAGGGCTCGAACCCGGGACCCCTCACCTACAAAGCAATTGGCCTACCGACTGAGCTAACCGGCTATCTGACATATTACGACATGAGAATTGTAAATATCAAAAGTCAAGGCTACAGGTAGATTTGCAAAATGTTGTAAGTTAAGCTCTGATTGGCTAGTGAAAGGGTCGACAGAACGAGGCTATGAATAGGTCGTTCTCAGATCCTATACGTAGCGTTGTAGGTTATAATGCAGTAATTCGGTCCAAAATGTGCGTCGAAAGAAGTCCCTAATAAATAGATCCTAATTTTTCCGTCTTCGCGCATTTGCGCGTAAATCGGGGGCCAAATGGGCATTATTTCACTCGTGGAATAAATTTTACATAAAATAGGACATTTTTCATGCTAATATTCGCATGGTTTCGAGTTGTTTACTTGGAAACGAAAGTACAGTGTTTATTCTGCGGACCGCTTTCTGAAATGCGGCAATATGAGGGTACCTGACTTCAGCTGACTTGCATTTCACTGCATACTATTCAACACCCCTTTTTCTTTTCGTTTTCTTGAAGCAAATGTATGGATATCTTGTGGAAAATAGGTCCACGACGGAGTGAAAATCTAGAAACTGTAACAAAATTGTTCTGAAATAGCTGAATTTTATATGAAGCAAAGAACAATTTCTTTTATTGGTATATAGCCTAATAGGAGATGTACTTTAGTCAGATTGCGTAAGTTGGAGTTGTACTTTAGTCAGATTGAATCTGAAGCCACGCCCCGTTAAACATAAATATTTAGAAATGGTCGATCTTACAGTCATTAAAATAAACAAACGTGTTTGTAAACATGGACGGATCCAAACGGAAGGGGAAGAAGCATTTTATAGAAATATTTCGATGGCAAAATACAATACATATCCGTAGCCCTGACCAACCTATAAACCGGGTCAGTCTATTTTATAAGTGCAACAACACGGTTGACCCATTTAAACGAGATGTAGCTAATACACAACACCCAAGAAAACTAAAATGCCTTTTTACCTGCAAAGAGGCTTCTAGCATACGACAAGCAGTGGAAGAGTAACTGAGTAAAAATAAACAAAACATTTCATATTGCAAGAACACGTGTAACAATGACCTTGAATAAAGGAAACCAAAATGCAACTGAGGTCTGTGCAGGATGCCAAAGTTGTGCTTTGTGTAAAGTTTGTGTCTCATTTCCAACTGAAGCTATTAGATCTATCTTTTCTATTTTCAGTACACTGTCCTAAACCTTGAACCAATCAATCCAAAATGCAATTGAATTTTGATTTGCATGAAAGCTACCCACTATAACAAATTTAGTCGCATTTTGTCATTCTTAACTAAAGTATTGACCGAAAACCATTTTTTCTTATTTTCTCGCGGTAACAATGACTTTGCTCCAAGCTAACAACCCCCCACCCCCAAAAAAAAAAAAACAAACAAAAAACAACAACAAAAACATTGGCGTCTGTAAAAGCTACCTATATACCAAGTTTAGTCTACTTATCTCATTCCTGAAGTTACTGAGAAAGCTGTTTTCCCATTTTAGCAGTGACCTTGACCTCGCCCCATGCAATTCAAAGTACAACTAAAACACGGTCTCCATATTTATATAGCACCCTTTTCATGATAGGCACGTTAAAAGGTGCTTTGCAGTCGTATATACATATACACATACAACAGCTGTCATTCAAGGGCGCTGATTCATTAACCTTTAACCTGCTGGCGGCAGTGATTGCTTGCGACCAGTGCAGACATGATCAGCTGCAATCCATCAGGCGATCATGGTCTGCATGTTCGCTATTCAGTCAGTAAATTTTCAGTGAACACCCCTACAAACAATAAATGGTACTGCCCAAATTGAATGATGGACCAGTCCATTTTAGAAATTTAGCAGGTTAAGGGTTAAATACGAGAAAAGACAGAAAACGATCTGACCAGATGGACGCCCCCAGGATAGAGAATGTATGCATGTTCTCTAACTTAGCTTAACTTTGTGAGCTGAACTTTGAGCGATTAGTCTGACTGGCCCTTTAACACGCCCAATGTAGAGCACATATACACGCAAATCTTTCTTTCCTGAGGAAGACCAGTCCTGGCTTCTTAGTTGTGTAGAATACACTCAAGAGCATCTCAGAAATTTCCGCTGTCAGGACCGGGATTCCAACCTCGGCCCTATGGATAGACAATCAAGCGTGTTACCAACCACCAATATTCCATGATTCTTGCAGATTTGCATATATGTATAAGAGCTGTCAGGACAAGGCTTTTCGGGACGGATACCAGTTTCACTTGCCTTAAACATATTTACTTGTACAAATACCCCCAGCAACTGACCGTGTGATTCACATTTCTAACATGATTTTAATAATTCACCATCAATACGTTTTGTTGACAATAGGTTTTTTGAAATTCTATCAAGAATATCTCCTTATAAAAATATTGAATCTTTGGAAATCTTTATTGTTACAGTATTTCCCTTTTATTGAGAGCTAATATACATGACACCATGTTAAGTTTAGCGAAATCGTCTGCTAAACTTTGTGTACATGTTTGACAATACAGGAATGATTCACGTCGGACATTTCAACAAAAATATAAGAAAAACGTGGATAACATATGCTTATATTTTATTTAAAAGGATTTATTGCAAGAACATTTTCAATTGAACAACACGAGATATGAAATTTCTCCGTTTCCAGGTTTTTAAACATTTCTTATTTTAGTTACAATGATCTTGGCCAAAGTTGCCACAAAACACTCCACAACCTGTCTGTCCTATTAAGATACCTACATACAAAGTTCCATCAGAATATCTCATCCTAGTTACTGTTATTGACCGCAAAGTTTTCTGCTTTCAATAATACTGTTCAAAAGCTAGATCTTCTTATAGACTTTCTAGACAGTATGCCATTCCTAACTAAATTTATATACAGGAAACATATGCATGGATATGATTAGGACTAGAAAAAGGTGTCACCAAATAAACAGCTTGTTTTACTTGTGTAAAATTTGGTTAGGGTAAGTCTCTCCAAACAACTAGATATTATCGAGCGGAAACTTTGTTTTTTCTATTTTAGAAAACAGTGACGTTGGCCTTGAGGCTAATGACTCCAAATGCCGACATCGGCCTTACTATCAGCTACCTATAACTTAAGTGTCGTTTCAATATCTCGTACTATATTTATAGAACAGCAGACTCCCTACAGAACAAAATTATATTATAGATTATATAATAAAAATCCAGATCACATCGAGTTAAGAACATTGTGATATAAGTCCTATTTAAGCTAATACGCCTAAAGCTAATATGTAGGAAACTCATATAATAGGTATCTTTATCACTAATACTGGTACACTAGTAGTACATAATATCATTTTACTAAATCTAAATGAGTTGCTTATTTAGTATGACCATTTATTCACCCTGATTTTCACCCAGATTTGTATCTATATCCGCCACTTGCAGGAAGTGCGGTTCAGTTTTGTCTTCTGTTGGAGACGCAACTTCATCCTGATTTGCTAATGCCGAGACTAAATGACTATCTATACTAGTGTCATTGGAATGTTGCGTCTGGTGGACAGTTGGTGTCAGATAAGCAGATGATTTAATGCTGTCATACACGTGTGGTTTTATACTGTCATACAAGTGTGGATCTTCGATGTTATTGCGAGCAACAGGATTATCATATGGCTGAGATGTTCTAATATCAATCACGGTTCTGTTTTGCTCTTGTGTTTCAGGAGAAGAGACAGGAATATTACCAGTGTTTACATCACGTGGCGTAGAGTAGCCTGGATTTCTGTAAGACGGCGATATTCTAGCAAAGTGATCTCCTCCGCGCTTTCCATATTCCACACGCGACACCTCTGGCGTCACAGCGACGCCATGAAGTCTGTTTTCTACATGAACACTTCCATCCGTTTCTTCTCTAATCATAGCACTATCAAAATTCTGTCTGCTAGTTTCAAGTTTTTTCTTTCTTCTCTGTCTCCGGAGGACACACAGTACAAGAACGAATACTATCACAAGGCAAATGAACACTACAACAGCTATGATTACAGGTAATGGATCAAATTTGTCCTCCGGTACCGGCAGTTTCGTTATAGTTTCTGAAAATATGAAAATAAGAACATGAGCCATAGCATATCAGAATACAGAAACTTTTGCAGTAAAATCAAAACAGTCAACTTCAACACCGGTCAACATTATCACGCAATGTATATTAATTTTATTTTACAAAGAGTAAAAGTCTTATGAACTACAAGCAGCAAAAGTACGGAAACACCAGATAATGTGGAACATGACTATTTACAGTTCTATATATAAAGTTGGTTCTTTATTATCAAGTTAAATTCAGAGAACACCGTTTGGTTTAGAACTAAAGCGGTAGTTAAACAAAACAGCAGCTCTGTTACGGCATGAATTGGAACCCGGTACTAAAATGCGTTGTAAAGGTGCAGGGATATCGAACTGTACGATGTTTTGTTGACATCAATCAGAATTATTCAGAGCAGTTCAATGAGAAACTTTCTGATCATTTCCTTTTAAAACATTTACATAATATCTTTTAACGTTATGTGTATACATATGTACATAACACATTTTTGCAGAGAAGTTCTAGAACGCTTTATGTCCAAAGTGACAACTAGAACAAAGTCAAATTTTTGGTACTCGGTACTATCCTCTGTACCAGACTGCGTTAGTACCACTTTGTGACGTAACACAGCTTCTTCTCAAGTCAGGAGCCGTGGCAAACTAATTAATGTCGCTAACTTGGAGTAACTTCGAAAACCCGCACCGAGTATAGAATATTTTCATGTGGGGAAGCTTTCCATCTAGCTTACGTAAGGCCGGTGGCACTACCCACGTGCCAGCCCATGCTTATAATACAGCCAGAAGGGCACATGGGGTCTTCCTCCACCGTCAAAATCTGGAATAGTTGCCATATGACCTAACTTGGGTCGATGTGAAACTCAAAGAAAATATATCCCCTCATGTACACATTTTCATACCTGTAGTGCTAAGTATGAATCCGTAGCAAACAACGGATGCATAATTTTTGCCAGTACATTCACCTTCGACAAGACAATCTGTCACGTCCGTCTCATTCCCACTGCACATTACCTGTTTGTATAGATGTGTTTTTAGTATGGCAAGTAAGGCGATAACTGACCAGCAAACCATTCAATAAGTGTTTTATTACATGACATCAGAAATTAAGTCATATTTTTAATTATTTTACTTATTAACCAAGAAAACATGAGTTGAATGCAGACCGGTCATACACAACAAACTATGGTTAGGCGATTTATATGAAAAGTCACGTAATAATCTAAAATACAAAATACGTTAGATGAAGGGACAAAAACCTTGTGGGTTTCTAGACGAGGATATTGATCCAAGTCTCCAAATTGTGAACAGCACTGGAATAGGCCATCCTGAAATCCAAGTTCCCTGCATACAGTCTGTGCTGACACGTCCGTGAAGTCGTCAGCACACAGTGTATACCACATGTCATCTTTGTACATCAGGACAGCTCCTTGATCCGTCCTTCGTCCTACGCCAGTTGACAGTTTTACTGTAAATTAAATATTCAAATAATATAATCAATATCAGATAAAATCAATTATTCAGACAACTAAAATAAATCAAGCCACACATTTAAGATTAAATACTTGACCAGGCGTCGGTTTACTATTTTTCTGTTTAAATACCAGTATACCACGGAGAATTTTCACAAAAAATATACACTATAAGTTTTAACAAACCGGATGTGTAGCAGAAAGCGCCGGCGTCATTTGTGTGTCTTGCACATGTTTCTGAAGTGGCTGATTTCCAACCAGACGACACACATTCAGTAAGGGATGCCTCTGTACCATCACACATAAAGTTGATGTCCCAGACAGGTCCTTGCAATGTATCGTTATACGTTTTTTGAAAAGCTTCCCCAGTTCTGAAGTCTAACATTTTACACAGTACGTGCGCATCTTCGTTGTCCCAATGTGTGTTACAAATTGACCGCCATTCTCCCGAGACAGACAGCTCCGCGCGACCATAACGGGACTCCCCGCTTCCAAAAAGGCGGGAAAATACTCCTGAAGTAAAAGATTAACAAGAAAAGGCTGATTAAAACTTTTGTTAAGTGTAAACACTCTGACATCATGACGATGTGCACTTAGACGTTGCTCTGGCAAAATAGATAAAAGTTTGGTTTAAAGTCAAAACCATTAATAACATGAAATAAAAAAAAGAAAAAAATGTTTATCAAATTATCACCTGTGAACATCAGATCATAGTTTCACTTGGTGCTACACCACGATTTAAAGTACTGTATTTGTCATGAGGTGTTCATATAAAAGGAAACAAACAAATATTCTTAATAAATCAAATATTACACATGTAGCTAAATAATGTTTGTATACTAGTATGCTAGTTTTACCTTCATTGTCATAGCATATAACCCCTGCATGGCTCTGCAAAGTGCTACAACCCAATACCTCTCCAAAAGAGATGAATTGGCACTGTGATAATGTATCTTCATTTCCATTACAGTTAACTTGGGAAATCCAATACGGTCCAGGAACAGACCTGAAACACCAGTCGATACAAAGCAAATATAAGGTTACATTCTTTGATACAGAAGAATCTGCCTCTTACTGCTTCATAAACGTGCTAGATTGAAAGTACATACAGTTTAAAGTATTTTCCGAAAGACGATAAACTATATAAGTTTACTCTAAGGAGCGGGCGTTCGAACGGTCCGTAGCAAGACGTACTTACTTGGCAGCATTATACGCTACCCCGGTTTGGTATCCTAGTTCCCTACATGCAACATGAGCATCATTGTCGTCCCATCCATCCATACAGATGCTTCCACTGATGCCCATGTACGTCAATACAAGGTTACCGGCATAAGTACTGGTATCTGTAGATGGTAGGCTTAATGTATAGTCTGAAACATATACAAATAGTAAAGTTATATAATATATTAAATATGATTAAATATTAGTTCCAAACACAATGGTTGTTTTATCAAATAAAAGGCTGACTGAACATAAGGTCCATTCATCTTAATGAAGAAAGTTCGTTTCGTTTCTAGGACTTAAGTTTAACATACGCATCATGATCATAGCAAATCAGTTTGTAAAATTAGTTTGTAAGAAAATGCAGCTTCCTTTAGCTACATTATAACTGGTTCATACATTTTGGAATACATTATTCATGTATCTAAAATTGCATTTATTTTCAGTAATGTAACCCTGTCAAGTAACACAAACATAATTATGATAAAATAAAGCTTTAATAAGATAACATCTTCTCAAGGAGATTTAGTTGTTGCCCGTAAAAATCTCCTCGTACTTGCACTAAGTGCTGTCATATTTTCTGATACTTTGTGAACATGGAGTTCATTCAATCTTGATGTACTGAAGCCGTTGGTAGAGGACGTGTCCGGTATTGCACGTTTCGTTACCTCTCATAAACTGAAGCTGCTGAATTCGTCGGTCTCGTCATGTTATTCTATAATACTAGTACTGATTTCTGATACCTAAATTAAACGCCTGTTGCTACTACTGTTGCATTTTAGTTGCATTCATATGACTTCTATAAAAACCATCAAAACCACTTTATTAGGACATATTTCAATTTTGAGATCTTATATCATCAAAAATTAAATGCTTTATAACGAATTGACATTTCTGATATAACAAGAGCTCTCTAATGATAGTGCGCTCGACTATTTGAAGCCCTTCCACCTAATGCTAAAATTTATATACTCTAATTTCGTGTGGAGCTGACAGCCCATGCACTCCAATGGGAGTTTAATTTTCTCCCGCATGTTTTGCCTACACTTTCCCAGTCGTGGGAAATGTGCTCATTGATGGACCCCACTTTCTTATTTTAATACTTTTTAATATGAAAAAAAACCCAAAAAAACCACCTAAATTATAGATACATGTGATCTCATTTTAAAGTATCAAACGATAATCCACATTTGAATTACTATGTACTATTTCTTAAGATCGCATTTATACCCAGTAATATAAGACTGAGTAATTAATTAAACAGTTGCAAGACAATCTTTTTAGACAAGATATACCCGCATGATCTTGTTTGTTTTACCTGTCGGCTTAGTTCCGGAGTAACATGCAACTGCAGCGTAATCTCTGGAACAACTTGTGTCCCCTGCATCATCGTGCAAACAGTCTGTTAAGTGTTTTTCTGTTCCTAAATAAATAGACACAATTCTGGTCGTGAGTACAAATTTTAAACCATTTTTTTAAATAGTGAATTATGTAACGTTTATTTTGTCGCCACAAGAGACATGGAAGATACATTCTGACAAATGACCAGTAAGAAATGGTACGGGAACAATGTAACTACAGGAACACATCAAATTATTATGTATGTTACAGGGTGAGAAAAAATGTGCAGCCAGACCGGAACTCGAACCCGGGGCGTCGGAATACCGACTGAACTACCCGGCCGCTTATACATTTTCTCCCCATTTTAATATTCAAGTCATATACCATGACATAATTATAGCTGATAAAACATATCGCTCTTTGACTGTATTTTTGGTGGAATATTTAGGCGAGATAGACGGAAGATTTGTTTCTTTGCACTTTTGTGGGGTTTCAGATTTTTGAACGATAGTTCAGCTGTAAAAAGCGGTCAGTATTCCTAGATTACTTCCCCACAAGTATTTGACAACTTCCCCGCATGAATCAGAATTAGAGAATAAAGGACCTTTATATAGACTATTGTCTTAAGTCAATGATGACAGAGGATATGGATTCGAGCCAACGAGTCCTTTGCTACATACTAATTGTGCTGGCGGATGAACTTTAAGACCATGAAAAAAATGTTACCGCAATAAACATGTACCCTTATAAGGACAAAATTCCGTACATTTCAAGTACGACTTTATTTACAGGGGCTGCGTGCGATGTACACTGGAAATTTGTTATTTTTTTCCAATATACGACACATAAAAGTTAAAGTATATACTGCGTTCAAATGTAAGTACCTCTGCATTGGACATTAGTTATGACTGGTTTCTCGTCTATAGTTCCAAATGGAGCACAACAGAGAACCAGCCCAGCACTGTAACCGAGGCTCGCACATGCCGTACCTGAAAACGAGGTCAACCAACAGAAATTATGGTATTGTAAAAACATCATCAAAATAGTCGTTTTCTTTAGTTCGCTTGATGGTTCGCTAACAGCTAAAATCAAATTATTAGTAATATTTTTAAACTTTACATGGACGGACATTTGAGTAAAATCATTGGTCTTCTGCAGTCAAGGCGAGGAGTTTAAGTAGGAAAGGTTACTGGCAACTTAAGAATGAAAAGAATTAATACTTTCATATACTACCCGACTGGCAAAACTATTAATGCGAACATAAAAACTAAAAATTCAAGTTTACTCAATTTAACGAACTAACATTATGCAATAAGTAATAGAAAGAGCACTGAAACTCGAGGGTAAACGATTTGTACGAGGGGGCATAGCCCCCGAGTATAAATCGTTTACCCAAGAGTTTTAATGTTCTTTCTGTTTTGTATAATAGCCATCCATATGGTAGTTGTAGGCGTTCCACATTGCCATATACAGCAGTTCAGTGAGTACTTAAAATCCTTGCTTTACAAATGTGTAAAGCCCAGGTAAAATAAACCAATGCTAGAGCAGAAAATCAATAAAATACACTTCGCCGTCTACTGTTCCAGACACGCTGGCATACTTTCCTATCTAATCCAACAGTGCGGTAACTAACGTGAGGGTATTAAATATCTGCACACTTTTAGTTACCGCACCCTGTACTCAGTGTATATGAATTACCTGCACCAAAGTTGTTAAGAAAAAACACCGAGCTATGATACAACAATTTTAAACTGACTCTAGTTATGTAACGCCTAAAACAGTCTGTTGTGAAACTGCATAGTTAAAAGTTTTAACTGATGATTCCATGAAAGTGCAATTCGTGCTTGTCTAATCAAGTTGACATGAATATCACCATTCCGGCCTCAGCTGTAGCTAAGATCTAGTTTTATACATTTCTAAAGCTATTATTGTCATCTGAGGTGGAGGGACAGAAAGTGAATAAATGCCCGGTGTATCTTGGCTCAATTTTGTACCTGCATCAACATGATCAAATCCTGCTGCACACACTGGCCCACTGTTGACTCCTTTAGACGTGAACACCACGCCATAGTATTTCGGATCACCTCCAACTAATCTCACGGCTGTATAGCACGTGGCACCAGCAAGGTCCCCAGTTTTATCTCTTGTTTTCTCTGGGTCCCAGACTGCCGGGCACTTAAGGATCGATTCTTCGGTGCCATCACAGTTCATGTCAGTGACACCGTAAGATCCGGAACCAGCGTGGTACGTCTCTCCACCAGCGTAATCTAACGTGTAACAATACACAGCAGCGTCAGTGTCCGTAAATTTCACTTGTGAAATATACAAGCTTTTGCCATTTGCTTTAATCTCCACACCTGTAGACATTCGACCAGTCTCGTGATCTAAGCCGGTTGAGCCATAGCTCAGTCCAGGGTCTTTGTAGCAAACCACCCCTGCTACCGTGTCCGTTGCATAGCAACCAGGATCATCAGCAAACAGGCCACGTGCACAATTCTCTATAGCTGCCTCACTACCGGAACAACCGACGTTTCCTGTAAGAGGCAATGTAAATAGTGGAATGACTCGAAGTAGTCTAGAACAAACGAAACGTTAACTTTTATCTTATTAAGGAACTGTTTTGAAATCTAGTTTAAAAAAACCCTGAAACTATCTAATAACAGATTTCTAAAACGTCAAATGTGCAGAGCTGTTTTCAGAGAAGAATTTCATTTGTACATTTTCAGACATTTAAAGTCTGTGCTCAGTGAAAGTTATAAAGTTTAAACAAACTATTTGTCGTTAGAATTAAGAAAAATAAATTGTTGTACTACCGGCATACAGTCATTAAAGTTCTTCTACTTATCTTCTACTTATTACCAGTAATTATATGTATAATGATATGAAACTGACTATTAAGTATAATAAAAACAACTGCATAAATATGTATGTACCCTGAATAATTGGAAATCCATCTGTAGCATATGTTCTGACGGCGATTCCAGACCCATAGCCCAACCGTGAGCAGACGACAAGGGCATCACTGTCATCGAACTCATTACTGCAAATATGACCCCACAGACCATAACGTTGAATTGAAACGGGACCATAGAAGGAGCTTAGTGGCAGTCTGACTGATGCATCTGCAAAAAAAGTTCAATATTAAGATTTAGTGAATTTTACTATGAATGAGACGTAAATATTCTGGATGCATATAGGACAACACATCCCCCCGGATAACCACCCTGCCCCAACCCTCAACCCCCGCTCAATATGCCCATAACGGACAAAATTACATCCTCTCTTCGATTTTGTTGAATAAAACCCTTAAACTTTCTAAAGGTAAATATGATAAACAAAGTCAAAGTCAAAGTTGAAGGGGGATTTGCGCGCCTTTGTCAAAATGCGTAAGGGAGAGGGTCGGACTTTTGTCCGGGATATTTTTCCCGTATTCCAATCGGGATCAAACTGTAATGAAAAGAAAAATAAAGTAGTACATGTATATAACCGGTTTGAACTGTGCTTGTAACAAAGCCACGGCAAAGAACAGAACAACAGATATCTTTTATTCTTATGCGTAGATTAGACTATATGTAATTATATGTGAACAGTATACAGAGAAAATTCTACTGTTTTGAGTACAAAACATATTTTCAGACTTACTTTCATTGACAATGTTGGTTTTACTACAGTACAGGGCAAGGTATTTTTCCGACCAACAAGATCCTGTTTCAAATGTACATTCCGACGTGTCAGTACAATCTATAGACACAATAGATATATCTGTTGATGCTGGACCTAATGGAGAGCCTTCTTGATACATTCCAGCAACATAACCCATCTGACGACATATAATGTTTGCATTATTCACGTTGACATCTCGGTCACAAACTGCCAGCCACCTATCTGTTGACTGATCAAACATTTCTAACCGACCATAATTTATCGTCGTAGAACCAACAAGTCGAGCTAAAATTAAAAAAGAAGCATATACAATACACCTGTCACAAGCATACTCAATAGTAAGGTATGTTTTTATATGTTTTGTTTGTTTTTTTGGAAGTGGAGGTGGGGGTGGGGGGTGGAGATTAACGTCGCACCAACACAATTTTAGGTCATATGGCGACTTTCCAGCTTCGATAATGGAGGAAGACCCCAGGTGCCCCTCCGTACATTATTTCATCACGAGCGGGCACCTGGATAGAATCAACGACCTTCCGTAAGCCAGCTGGAGTAAGGTATATGTAGTTCCAGTTTGAGTTTTTGAGAGACGCCATTCTATTTTAAAGGGGTTTCACTGAAATGTATTAATCTTACTGTTATAGAAGCATTGGACAGCTGCATCCTTTGAATGATCGCAACGTTTCACACTTTTTCCATATCCGGACCATATACACTCCGTAACGCTTGTCTCGTTACCTGAAATATATAGCAACCCACCTGGACCATATACACTCCGTAACGCTTGTCTCGTTACCTGAAATATATAGCAGCCTTAATGCAGTTATAAACAACTTAACATACAGGTAACATATACACTCTGTAACGCACATGTAAACTCCGTAACGCTCGTCTCGTTACCTGAAATATATAGCAACCTTAATGCAGTTATAAACAACTTAACATACAGGTAACATATACACTCTGTAACGCACATGTAAACTCCGTAACGCTTGTCTCGTTACCTGAAATATACAGCAACCCACCTGTAACATATACACTCTGTAACGCATGCTCCATTCCCTAAACTGTAGCGACCTTATCACATTTATACACAACATAACATACAGGTAATATGTGCACTCCTAAATATGCTGGAATTCATATTATTCTTGAGAAATGACAATTTAAGGCAACATTAACGAGGTACATGGAAAACTGTTATAATGTGACTATGAAACAAGTTCTATAGCTTGCATTAATCACTCTACATCTCATTCATGAAGGAAATTCGTCACTATCATGGTACGAAAGAAGAGAAGCCAGGTTCTACGAAAGACCCGTGGTGACATTTCAACTTCATTATTTCACGATTTCTGCTTCATGATTTCACGATTTCCACTTCATGAATTCACGAATTCACGATTTCTGCTTCCTGATTTCGCGATTTCCACTTCACGAATTCACGATTTCACGATTTCACGAAAAAAAACTTCACGATTTCTTGATTACACGATTTCATGATTTCACAATTTCTTGATTTCACGATTTCTTGATTTCATGATTTCCACTTCATGAATTCATGATTTCCACTTCATGAATTCACGATTTCTGCTTCCTGATTTCACAATTTCCACTTCACGAATTCACGATTTCACGAAAAAAAACTTCACGATTTCTTGATTTCACGATTTCCACTTCTTTAATTCACGATTTCACGATTTCACCATTAAACTTCACGAATTCATGATTTCTTGATTTCACTTGTTCTATTTGGCCAATCCATTCCGTTACTCTCTATTCAATGAAGTGTAAACGTAATGAATGTTCTGGGTTACAGAGGATGAGTTTATACTCCTGCATATGTCTGTGTGGAGGTTGGGGAGGGATATTGGTGCCTGTACCAACACAGTATTGGGTACTTTCAACACTAAAACATGTTTGAACAAAATAAGATGCCCAAGTAGCTTTACTGTTTTAGACAATTCCAAAATATATAAGTATGTTTATTATGCCCACGCCATTTATGGCGACGGAGCATTAAGCCTTGCAGTTGTCCGTCCGTCAGTCCGTTATTTTGGAATCCGTCTTTCCGTCCATAGACACATTGGTTTCTGTTCATTTAAAAGAGAATGTTTGCATTGACTGAATTTATATTTTGTATGTATATCCTTTCCACGCCTGTAACGTCTAAGCCGCTTTTTTACGTTTTAAACGGCCCTCGTGGTAAGGCCGTATTCTTGATCAACTCAGTTTGCATACCATTTACACAGCTTACATGTGAATAAGATGCATCGCTTTTCATTTAATAGCACAAAGATGAGGAGCTTACTAAAACCGAAAAAAAGGACTGGAACAATTTTACATTTTAAGCAATAATGCATTCTAAAAGTATTGTTTGTAAGTCTATTTCCTCATCAGTTGAGGCATTTTCGGCCAGTTTTCACTTTCAGTACCTAAACCGGGTTGTACAATTATATAACACGCCATCTTACATGTAGCGAATATCACCCGCGGTTTTCTACGTCATACATTAGTCATGTGACTAATAAAACCGCGAAAAGTTGAAATTGCACTATAATTATGAAATCGTGAAATCGAGAAATCTTGAATTCTTGAAGTGGAAATCGTGAATTCGTGAAATCGTGAAATTTAATCGTGAAATAGTGAAATCAAGAAATCGTGAATTCGTGAAGTTTAATGGTGAAATCGTAAATTCGTGAATTCATGAAGTGGAAATTGTGAAATCGTGAATTCGTGAAGTGGAAATCGTGAATTCATGAATGGAAATCGTGAAATCGTGAATTAATGAAGTGGAAATTGTGAAATCGTGAATTTGTGAAGTGGAAATCGTGAATTCGTGAATGGAAATCGTGAATTCGTGAAATCGTGAATTCATGAAGTGGAAATTGTGAAATCGTGATTTCGTGAAGTGGAAATCGCGAAATCGTGAATTCGCGAAACCGTGAAGTTTTATCGTGAAATCGTGAATTCATGAAGTGGAAATCGTGAATTCGTGAAGTGGAAATCGTGAAATCATGAAGCAGAAAGCGTGAAATAATGAAGTTGAAATGTCACCACGGGTCTTTCGTAAGGTTCCCTTTAAATGCTGAGCGCCAAGCAAGGCAGCTACTAGTACCGTTCTATTTTTCACGTGTTTCATGCGACGCGGACTGGGATCCAACCTTCGACCTTTATAAGTTATCACCCAACAAAACCATCAAATCAAAAATGTGGGTATTGTAAAGTCAAGTTTGTTTTTTTCGTGGATGTTTTCTTTTGCTTCGTTCAAAATACTTTAAAACAGACATAACGTAATTCATTTCTGCATAAGACATTTATATAAATATTTGAGTCAGCTGTTAAATAAATCTGAAACTTATATTGAAACATACTGGATAAAGAAATATATTTGTAATAGCCAATGTTTACTTCTTACCGTACCTGCACATTTAATTCCCAAGATGATGACCTCCCCTGTTCCAGGCCCTGAATATCCTGCGGGCATGTTTCTTCCGGCGTGGAAATTTAAATTCCTACATACAACACTTGCTTCATTCCTTGTTAGGTCCTCGCCGCAAACAGTTCCCCATTCACCCTTCACCTTGATCTCCACACGCCCTGAGACGCTGGAACCATTTGCTAGCCGTATGTCAAAGTCCATGTCACCTTTGGGAAAAATAACTTCCTTAAATGTCGTCCTCTGCGTACTTTGCGATTTTCTAGTATATAGTCTATAGTACATTTATAGTACATCAATTGTCTAGTCCAAGTAAAATCTTTCAATATATGAAATACTAGTATCAAAAGCTGTCTGACGGCAGCGCACTCGACTATTTGAAACATTTCCACCTTATACATGTCTAGAAACAACACCTTTAGCAAAATTTCTAAGTTGAAAAAGGAATAAAATTTTGTAGATATGGAACCTGGCTCATAATGGCCATTTCATGATGCAGGAGGCTTGTAATGAGTCTGAAAGTATTCAGCACAATAGCACCTGAGAAACCTGCTTACATGCAAAACTTCAACCAATCAAAATTCCTAACTCAAAAAGCGGCATAATTTTGATAAAATCAAAGCAACAGTTATGTAATATGTTAGCTCAGGATGCAGAAACACTCGTGAAGTTTGAAAACACTTGGCCTGTTTACATGCTAAATTTCTGTTACACGGATGCCGACACTGACGCTAACGGAAAATTCAAATAGTCGAGCTACAAATCTTGAGTTAATGATTTGTGGTAATAAACAGACAAAAAGGTCTGCATGTGACCAAATTTGCAATATGTATGTTTTATTTTCGTTTGAAAGACCTAGTTAAAATACAAATGTAAAAGGGAAAGTAAAACGATCTTTATTGAAAAATTAAATGAACACTAACTTTCAGTGTTTGAACATATGGCTGCGCCAATCGAGTCCCAGGAACAAACTCCTATCGCACCCCAACTTAAAACGCCGTTGTTACACTGCATGACATTAGTTTCCGCTCCTAAACAGCCTAGACCTCTCAACCATCGTATTTTGTTCTCAAAACCTACATGAAATACCAATTAATTATTTATCTGCTTTTTTCTAAGCACCCGTAATGGCGTAATCTCAATTCTTTTCTCTGCCATAGGCAAAGAAAGCGTCGGTGAACATCCACATCCTGGCTTACCAATCTACAAGCATAACTCATAGTATGTATATACACGAACAATATTAATGTACACTACAGACATTAATATACAAATTAAGGGGAATGAGTTTGATTCGTCATACAAACACACATACTGTAAACATACAACTTCTAAACAATGATATAAGACATAGGCCTACTATATATTCAACTATTTATACAAAACAATCATTTTAGATGTTTAAATCAATTAACAACAATACTTTTCAAACAGAATGTAATCATTATATCATTGTACATTGTAGTTGTAAGAATAGATGTAAGGGGTGTTGAGTACACAAGGTAAGAAACAGTTCTAATACGGCTACGTCCAAAAAGGGGCAAAGCTAAAAAAGAATAATCGGACAAGAAAGTCCCGAAAATATGCGCAAGTACACTTTGTGTTGACAATGTATATTAAATTTCATTTGAAATAGACAGAAAGTGTAAGAGGAGTTGAAATATGACGGACCGACGTGAAACTAGACACTATATACCTCATAAGTCTCCGACATCGGGAGCATAAAAAGCAATCAAACATGAAATTGTAACATTGAACAAGAGATCACACGTTTATGTTCCTGTATTTGTAACAGTTTACGCATTCTATAAAAAAAAGTCGAAAGTGTAGGTAATCATGCAGTATTTATAACAAGTAGATGGAAGATTCTGAGTGCTTAGATGCAGTACCTTGTCCGGACGCTTTAAATGCTTTTCCATACGAGAAGCCGTTCACTCTACAAACCACTTTAGCATCAGCGTCTGTAAATCCCTCCGAACAAACATAGCCGTCATGGGAAAAATACTTGATCTTGATTTCTGGGTCAGCTGATATTCCTGAAAATAATGGTGGAACTTGGAGAGCGGCTTTATGTTAATTGGATAATTAATTGGCTGATTAATTAAAATAAGTAGAACACGACCGTCCGTTGGAATTCCAATGAGTGACATTTATCTGCTATTCTACATGAAAAAGCTTATACACTTTGACAGTACTGTCTTATTTAAGTACCTATATCCGAGTCCACTCGTTACTTTATTATCACTTACATTTCATTCTAACAGGAAACGGACTGGGACTAACTATATCCTATCAGTTTGCTAAAATTACGTCCACCAAAGCAACAATGTTACTAATGCTGATGTAAGAGTGTTAAAGACACATTTCGATACCTTATAGCAGACAGATAAAAGACATACAGCGCTTACTTGTAAACCCAGGATTAAAATCTGTACACACAACTCCGGCATACTGTCCACTGGGGCATACAGGGTTGTCGTCTATGTAGGAACACTCTCTTAAAGACCTCTCATTGCCGATACATTGCACATTGGACATGCTAAATTTCAGACGGGACGGACCAAAACCGGAACAACACACTGAGACACCCTGGGCAAAATTGTTCTGTTTACAGACCACATTTGCTGCTTTTGTATCGAACCCATCTGCGCATACCAGGCCATACTCCTCACCAGTGTGATACTGCACAGAGCCGTAAGAATACATCGGCAATTTCACTGTTGATATGAAAGAGTGTTGAGTTTTTATCAGGAAAAAATGTTTCAATATTATCCAACAGCATAATGACTAATAACATGACGATGCAGAATCTGTAAATGACTACACCATATTGATAGAATTGTAACTGGGATAGTAAATATATATTCACACTTTAAGATCTTTCAGGAATATACATTGTATCATGTTTGAAAATGTTTTGGTAAATGTTGATGTATAAGTCATAGGCATATACATGTAGTGTAATATCGACATAATTATTTCGTGAACATGTGTAATGACACTGTACACTAACAAACTGTTAATATCCGTAGACACAAAGTTACCCCGAGTAAGTCAATATTCTTACAAGAGACCGCACATCACAAAATTAGACTGTGCTACTATCTAAGAAATAAATGCTCTTTTTGTACGTCTATATGGATAAAAACCACACTGGGTCTTCTTGAAAATCTATGAATCGCGCTAGCGATTCTTTGATGATCTACAAGAAGTCCCAGTGTGGTTTATACCCGTATAAAACGCACAAAAATAGCATTCAATTCTTATATTTATATGTTTTACGACAGATTCCTACAAAAGTTGTTCACTTTTCATAAGTATCAGAAAATTCAAAATAAATGTCAAGATAACGATCTTTTCAATATCTAAATAGAACAGCCAGAATTCAATTCTAATTAGAAATACGGTTCCTGATCTTTATGTAAGCCTTGCTATCGTTAATTCTAGTGAAAAATCATACAGTCGTGTCAATTCAATTTTGTTCAATATTTGTTTTCTGTGTGATGCTCGAATGTTAAACAAGAAAGTATAAGCTTACATAATGCACGTGCGTATTAACAGGCACAGATCTCTCTACGGTGTTCCGTTTGGACAATCGTGACCTTTTATTTAATACTAAACCGCGATGCACGATGGAACGATGACGAAAACGCGATGACGCGATGGCACGATGATGAAACAACGATGGTACGATGGTGAAAACGCGATGGCACGATGATGAAATCGCGATGGTGCGATGGTACGATGGTGAAATGTCGATGTAATATCGCGTTTTCACCATCGTATCATCGTACCATCGCGTTTTCATCATCGTACCATCGCGTTTTCACCATCGTGTCATCGCATTTTCATCATCGTACCATCGCGTTATCACCATCGTACCATCGCATTTTCACCATCGTACCATCGCCTTCCGTGGTCATGCGCAGTGGTACAGTATATGTGTCAGTAAAATACAGGCTTGATAAATCTCATTTTCACATTGCACTATGTACCTTCTACATCCTAACAAGAATAAGCTGAGTTTGAATAATACCATGTGACTATTACACCCAGCTTTTTATTTACTTTCATGCATACAAATTACAAAGGACGTGGCCTTGAAGATTTTAGTTTTAATGGACTGAGCACTGAACATTTTATAAAGCATTCTGCAAAACAGCTGACTCTAAATGGTAAATTTCATCTCATAAAATACATTGAGATACAATGTACATTCATCTATTGTTGACAAAAATACAAGTGTACGGGATTACGCATTTCTAACCGGAAGGCGATGGTACGATGGTGAAAATGCGATGGTACGATGGTGAAAACGCGATGGCACGATAGTGAAACCACGATGATACGATGATGATAGCGCGATGGCACGATGGTGAAAACGCGATGGTACGATGGTGAAAACGCGATGGCACGATGGTACGATGATGAAAACGCGATGGCACAATGGTGCGATGATGAAAACGCGATGGCACAATGGTGCGATGGTGAAAACGCGATGGTACGATGATGAAAACGCGATATTACATCGACATTTCACCATCGTACTGGTCATCGCGACTTCATCATCGTGCTATCGCGTTTTCACCATCGTACCATCACGGATTAGTATTAAATAAAAGGTCACGATTGCCCAAACGGAACATCGTATCTCTCGGAAGAAGTCATTGAAACAGTTCAGAATGTAGCAAAGTCCGCGCAACTTTCCACGGTCAACAAAGGTCAAAGGTAAGGAAATGTAATCGATTGAAAGTTTACCATGTTTATAGCAATAAACCCCAGCGTCCTTCTCGTGACTCTGACACGAGGCCGGGGCCGATAACCAGCCACTGCTTCCGCACTGAAATATACTGTCTTCAGTCCCATCACATCGTACAGACGACAACGCAACCTTCATTGTAACGTCATCAACTTGTGTTCTGAAGGCAGACCTAGATTTTTCAAAAAAAAAGTAAATAAGAAAAGCATGAATTATTCAGTTGAACATACTTTATAATACATAGCTAGGAAAACAACAACATTCCTATAAATTAAGGGACGATTAAATGGTCATAATATAACATACATGTATCCATGATGTGAAAACAATGTAAGGCCTACTGCGCATGCCATGACTGCATTTTTTATTTTTATGAGATACAAACCATTCAGTAACATTCCTTAGACATTCATTAAAATACTTTTTGATAAAGAGAAAGGCCGCAAATGTTATTATACATTTTAAAATTTTGACCTTATACATGTACCACACAGCAGATGAAATAATATAATTTTCGCAAAACATCCAAAATAATTCCATACAGCGCGATTCTTCTACATTTACTGCAAGCAATTAATCTGTTTAAACAGGCCATGTGTCTTTTTATTAAATACGGAACAAAACAGCTACTATAGCAACCCGGCATTTGCTCTTCGGATATCATTCGGCAATTGATTAGGATAAAACGCAAGATCCCTAAAATGGTAGCCCAGAGCTTCGCGTTGGAAAATACTATGGAAATGCAAATATATACTCACGTATGTACTTGCCCATCAGCAAAACCGGCTTGTCTGCAGAAAACCCTTGCATCATTATTACCCCATGATCTATCACATATCGTCGCCCAGCGAGTGACGTCATTGAACACTTCAGCTCTTCCATGTTCGTCCGATATACCGTCTGCTAGCCGCACCAACTTTTCTGTAAGAAACGACAAAGTAACAGAAACTTATTTAACCCTCCACACTTCAATATAAATCTCCAAAAAGAATGAATGCGAACTTTAACTGGCTTTTATTGCGCATAAATTGTAGTTTACTTAAAGGGCATGGAAAGACTGAAAATAAGTTAATTTTATATGAAAGCCATCCTCAAGCGTTTCATAACGCTGAAAGAATTTTTAAATTCGGATAACTATTGAAAAAGATATGGCAGTTTGAAATTTAAGAAAATTGCTGATCAAGGAGGTAGTCATTTAGTGTGTTTATGACGTTAAATACACACTGCTGAATTCTTTATTGAGCAAATAACCTTTTATATAGATTAATTTTATATGTTTCTTGAATGTAAGCTGTAAAACATGGTAATTTCTTTCATTCTAGCATAAAACTGCTGTTCTTGTCACTTTTTGTGGGTGTTTTAACAGGAGAGAGATTCTCGCGCTCGCGTGCTGTTATAACACTTTTTTATATATGCGCGTTCTGTGGCAAAGAGTAAACGTCATTCGGCCCCAAAACGGATATTTCAAAACGAAATGACGTCAACGTAAAAAAACAACTTAGACATTCCCGCGCATTTGGTGGAAAATTAATGATGTTGAGAGACATTTTATCCAATTATCAGCAGTTTTTACGCGTTTTATGCTAGAATAGCGTTAGCGCATGTTCATTTCGTGTTATAACATTTGCAGAATCCCTCGGGATACGTTGGTACCCTCGCCCTAACAGGCTCGGGTACCAACCAATCCCTCGGGATTCTGCAGATGTTATAACAGAAAAAAACATGCGTTATCCCTATATTATAGCTTGGAAAGGTAGAAGTAGTATAGGGGTCTCTTTGCTTGTAAACAAACAGGCGCCATCTTGGATGACCTAGTTACTATAATTAGTAACTCATTTGCATATAAGAATTCGTAATAAGTGCGCGTGTGCGGCGGCCATTTTGAATTCTAATGACGTATTTATGAAAATGAGAATGTCTTGTATACTTATCTAGGGCGTGTTCGCGCACATCGAGGGTCAGACCTACAGGTCACATAGCCTAAATAGTTTTCCCTATATATTCTATATAAAACTGACCTTTCTTCAAAGAGCTAGCAAACATAGCTAGACCCATTTCAGAGAACAAATCCTTACCTCATTTTAAAGAGTTATGATAAAACTGATATAAAATGAAGAGAAAAGTAGGGGTCATGTATCTTCTAAGAGAGATTTCTCTGGTCACATTACTGTAAACTGACATCAAAATCACACTTCTGTGACCCGGAAGTACTACTCATACTAAAATTGAGCTTGACTTCACCGAATACAACCTGCTCTCCCATGTTTCCTACCAAAATGTCAACAATACATCCACAGTGAAATTTAAACAAAAACTAGCCTCAATTTAGACCTCTGTTAAGTGAAAAATTAGTATTCAAATACTTGACAGCCATTACGCGACTAGACCAGATGGCTCACACGCTGGTTCCTTTTACTTTGGTTAGGCCCGGAGATAACACGAAAACAAAAGCTATACGCATGCGTTATAAAGAACCTCTAGTATAAAACCCATTCGAAAGAAAATGTATAATATAATTACGTACTACTGACCAGTCATTAAAACTATACGAGAATACCTATTTATAAAATGAAATTAAAAGACAAAATATTACCTACTCAACGGATGTTAACCCGTCGATATCCCACGCTAAAATGAACCAACACTTTTAGAATACAGATTAATACCGTCGTTTCTAAACATAAAATAGCCAATCAGAAGGCAGGGAAACGAACCAATAAAACATCTCCAATAAAGTCGTTTTGACCAATGAAAACGTCGAAATTTTAACCATTGGAATTCATACGGGTGACATGGAAAACTTTACCGTTAACACTTTTACCGGCGCAGACGAATTTTGCGGGGATACAGGCGTTCTCTTCTGCAAATGACAACGGTAAGTCTGAATACTGATCAGAGAATAAACTATTTTGACAGGCTTAAACCCGTACTATAACGTACAAATATGATGATTTTACATAGCGCGATTTATGAGCGCATTAATATAATGATTACAATTTCTTTAATAAACCCGATACGAAATACAATAGAAATAATTAACTAAATTATTCATACAACTTACCAGTCCGGATAAATTCGCCTAATGAATCAATGGTTGAATAGAAATATCGTTTCACTACCAACAGCCGATCGGAATGCATTATTTTGACAAGCGGTAACGTTTTTCCAATACAGGTTGAGACACGTATCGCTTTACGTCTACTCCACGCTATAGTGTACATATATATTGATTTTAAACAGCGCCGTTAACGCTTTATACATAATTATAGAAATGATTATAGCAAAATGTCATGAATTTACCCGATACGAAAATGAAACAGAAATACCTAATTTAATCGTTCATACAACTTACCTGTCCGGATAAATTCGCCTAATGAATCAAATCTTTAGATGGTTGAATAGAAATATCGTTTCACTACCAACAGCCAATCGGAGTGCAGTATTTTGACAAGCGGTAGCGTTTTTCCAATACACCTGACAGGTTAAGACCCGTATCGCTTTACGTCTACTCCACGCTATAGTGTACATATATATTGATTTTAAAGAGCGCCGTTAACGCTTCATACATAAGTATAGAAATGATTAAAGCAAAATGTCTTTAATAAACCCGATACGAAAATGAAATACAAGCACCTAATTTAATCGTTCATACAGCATAAACCGTGATGTGCGCTTTACCTGAGATCCTTTAACCGAATGATATTTACCTGTAGAACTGGAGTATATAACACTTCGCTACCTACAACCAATCAGGAAGCAGAATTTTGACAAGCGATAGCGCGTAGTTTAACATTTGGCCGCATTATTGAGCGCGTTTTATAATTTCAGTGTATAGCTTTATAAATACTAACGGAATTAAAAAGCTAGGTTATTGAGTTTATTTATTTCCTCTAACGGTTTTTAATGTGATAATAGAAAGGAATGTTTACTGTTCTTTAATACATAGATGAATAACTATTGACACGGCAGTCAATTAAGCACGATGGCTGTCTTACCTTACCTATCTGTTAAAAAACGTAAAGTACAACATTTCTCTATTATGCTTGGAACGGCTTTAGCAGTGTTTGGTATCAAATGAAAGGTTTTGACGAGTACTATTGACAAAATGATTTGTTTTATCACATATCCAAAATGGCAGCGAATGAATTTACAGGGCGAAGTATAATAAATAGAGCCAAAGCAACGTTCTGATTAGTTAATATAACTTATAGCATTGCTTTGATTTGCTAGCGATACGGCGCATTTTGATTGACTCCTCCACTCCTCCTCCTCCTCTTCCTCCACTCCTCCACTCCTCCTCCTCCACTCTTCCTTCACTCCTCCTCCTTCTCCACTCCTCCTCCTCCTCCACTCCTCCTCCTCTCGTCCTCCTCCTCCACTTCCTCCTCCTCCACTCCTCCTCCTCCTCCTCCTCCTCCTCTTCTTTCTCCTCTGCCCCAAGAAAGCGTAAGAATGGCAAAAAGAATAAAGCAGTGTCTTTTTGATAAAAATACTTACATCGATTTCACAAATGCATCAGTGTCCCGTTTGCCATCAGTCTTTCTCTAGGATCGACAACATGCGGAGACATCAACGTTATGTCCACGGAAATGACGAAGCCACTGACAGTTTTTCACCGCCATTACAAGCATGGGACATCTCAAGAGAGATCACGTTTCAACATCCATTTTCTATGGTCGTTTCAGGACCAAGTGGTAGTGGAAAAACTGAATGGACAAGAAAACTGTTATCATCAAATCTTGTAAGACCTCAGCCTCAGCGTATCATATGGTGTTTTGGACAATGGCAACCATTGTATGATGAACTTCGGCGTGAAATTCCCGGGGTCGAATTTGTACACGGTATTCCAGACTACCTAAACGATTCCCAATATATAAATGTTAATCGAAGGAACCTGCTGGTCTTTGACGACTTGATGACTGAAGCTAAATGCGATCAAAGAATTGCTGATCTCTTTACCAAGGGCAGTCACCACAGGAACATATCTGTCGTATATCTCACCCAAAATTTGTTCCCTCAAGGTAAAGCTTGTAGAGATATCGCTTTGAATACGCAGTATCTGGTGCTATTTAATAATCCTATTGACAGACAACAAGTTGCTACATTGGCCAGAAGAATTTACCCTTCGTCTAGTAACATCTTTATGAAACGGTTTGAACGAGCGACATCAAGACCGCACGGTTATTTGGTAATAGACTTAAAATCGAGCACCCCAGAACAACACCGTTTACGCGAAAACATTTTCGAGGCGATCAATCCAGAAAAGAGAAAACGAACGAATGATGAATATAAACAAGAAGACTATTTCAATGGAGAGGGATACTTATCTGACAAAAATGATGACAAGGATAAAGATGAGGAGGAGGATTATGATGACCATGATGATGATGATGATGATGATGATGACGATGATGAAACAGAAAATAGAAATAATGTCACAAGCTTTGTAAAGAAACGGTCTTTGATCAAGGGACCTCCAGGTAAACGTAGAAAAGTTGAGATTATAGAAGAGCGATCACGCCGTGAGATATGGGATAAGCGTTTTCAGTATCCTCTCAGACAATCTATTAAAGAACAATTCAGCGCTAAAGTTAATAACTATACGGAACAAGGGCTCTCTTTTGAAGACGCGTACCGTCACACCGCTAATGACGTGCTGCCTGAACTAAGAAAGAGACTGAGACAAAATTATGCCCGATTTCTAATCGACTTTTATGAGCTACAAAACGACCCTACTCAGCAGCAGATTATACAGTCGGCTAAGAAACTTAAAACTCAGCACGGGATGACTGTCAAAGAATCTATTCGGCAAGCCATTGCCCTTAGAAAAGACCTTTTTGTTGAGTTGTGGCCCGATCATAAAACCAAAGGAGACTATTCAATGGAGGATAATAAAGAAAGTGATGACGATCAAGAATCGGATGATGATGAATGAACGTTGTAAGAAGGATTGGCGTGCTTTAACTTTCACCGTGTCAAAATGGGTTCCATAGAAGTGTACGATTATAAACAAGAACAATGGGTCCCGGATAAACCGGACCCTGAAAAATGGATACAACATTTCAAAGACCTGAGGGACGGATACGTACGGCCTGATCATATGGGCCGTTACTTTGTAGGAAGCGGTGCATATCGAAGAAAAAAGGCCGAATTAAAAGAGGAACGAGAAAGGGAAGCAATGAAACAAGAACAAAAAGGGGAAGATCTCCCCGTAGTAAAACTTGTGACACCCGTAGCCCAAGCGGTTGATATTGCTAGGTCGGAAATAAGACAGTCACGAAAGCATAGTGATCTGAAGCGACATAGGTATAAAATGGACACACCTTTGAGTCGTGATTAAGACACCCCAAGACGTAAGAAATATCGCGAAAGCATGACCCAAGATACTATAGATTGGAACACCTATACATTTTAAAATGAATAACTACGAACTCGAGGAAATGTTAAAAGAGTACCCTGTGACAATATGCGCCGCGGACCAACTTCAAATACGTAGAGGACAATACGTCATTTCGAATACAGACACGAGCCAGGGATCAGGAAAACATTGGGTGGTCTTTTACTTTCCAAAAAGAGGGCCCGACGAATTTTTCGATTCACTAGGTAATAGACCGGAGCACTACAAAGTTCATTTTGAGCAAGCGTTAAAGAAGCGTTATTGGATGAACTTCAGTCAAATACAGGATACGGATTCAAACATATGCGGGCTGTATTGCGTATATTACATTACGAACCGATGTTCCGGACGAAAAATGAAGGACATTTTAAAAACGTTTGATGCGTATCGCAAGAAGTCGAATGATGAATTTATTGTGTCTTATTTTAGTTGATACATGTAGCCTGTATATGTGTTACAAGCTTTGGCAATAAAAGATTGAAAGTACAATATGTCTTTGTTATTTATAACCTATACATTCGAATTTGATTTAACGGAAAAGATGAAGCGTCGGTAGGTGTGGTGGTGCACACAAATAAAACAACATATTCCTTTATTGTATTTTATTTCTTCAACATCGTTTCACTAATTGATAAAATAACATACCAGTTTCGAACAGCTTTGAACCAAAATATCGCAAAAATGACAAGTTTTAACACGTAAGCTAGCCTTCCTTTGAGAATTAAACCAATCAAAATGCGCCGTATCGCTAGCAAATCAAAGCAATACTATAAGTTATATTAACTAATCAGAACGTTGCTTTGGCTCTATTTATTATACTTCGCCCTGTAAATTCATTCGCTGCCATTTTGGATATGTGATAAAACAAATCATTTTGTCAATAGTACTCGTCAAAACCTTTCATTTGATACCAAACACTGCTAAAGCCGTTCCAAGCATAATAGAGAAATGTTGTACTTTACGTTTTTTAACAGATAGGTAAGGTAAGACAGCCATCGTGCTTAATTGACTGCCGTGTCAATAGTTATTCATCTATGTATTAAAGAACAGTAAACATTCCTTTCTATTATCACATTAAAAACCGTTAGAGGAAATAAATAAACTCAATAACCTAGCTTTTTAATTCCGTTAGTATTTATAAAGCTATACACTGAAATTATAAAACGCGCTCAATAATGCGGCCAAATGTTAAACTACGCGCTATCGCTTGTCAAAATTCTGCTTCCTGATTGGTTGTAGGTAGCGAAGTGTTATATACTCCAGTTCTACAGGTAAATATCATTCGGTTAAAGGATCTCAGGTAAAGTGCACATCACGGTTTATGCTGTATGAACGATTAAATTAGGTGCTTGTATTTCATTTTCGTATCGGGTTTATTAAAGACATTTTGCTTTAATCATTTCTATACTTATGTATGAAGCGTTAACGGCGCTCTTTAAAATCAATATATATGTACACTATAGCGTGGAGTAGACGTAAAGCGATACGGGTCTTAACCTGTCAGGTGTATTGGAAAAACGCTACCGCTTGTCAAAATACTGCATTCCGATTGGCTGTTGGTAGTGAAACGATATTTCTATTCAACCATCTAAAGATTTGATTCATTAGGCGAATTTATCCGGACAGGTAAGTTGTATGAACGATTAAATTAGGTATTTCTGTTTCATTTTCGTATCGGGTAAATTCATGACATTTTGCTATAATCATTTCTATAAATATGTATAAAGCGTTAACGGCGCTGTTTAAAATCAATATATATGTACACTATAGCGTGGAGTAGACGTAAAGCAATACGTGTCTCAACCTGTATTGGAAAAACGTTACCGCTTGTCAAAATATTGCATTCCGATCGGCTGTTGGTAGTGAAACGATATTTCTATTCAACCATTGATTCATTAGGCGAATTTATCCGGACTGGTAAGTTGTATGAATAATTTAGTTAATTATTTCTACTGTATTTCGTATCGGGTTTATTAAAGAAATTGTAATCATTATATTAATGCGCTCATAAATCGCGCTATGTAAAATCATCGTATTTGTACGTTATAGTACGGACTTAAGTCTGTCAAAATAGTTTATTCTCAGATCAGTATTCAGACTTACCGTTGTCATTTGCAGAAGAGAACGCCTGTATCCCCGCAAAATTCGTCTGCGCCGGTGAAAGTGTTAACGGTAAAGTTTTCCATGTCACCCGTATGAATTCCAATGGATGACGGCTGTGCACTCTCTTATATACGATTCGCTTTCTGAATTCGCGATGTCATTCGTTAATAATATTGAGCGTCGATTGGTTAAAATTTCGACGTTTTCATTGGTCAAAACGACTTTATTGGAGATGTTTTATTGGTTCGTTTCCCTGCCTTCTGATTGGCTATTTTATGTTTAGAAACGACGGTATTAATCTGTATTCTAAAAGTGTTGGTTCATTTTGGTTGGTGAATATAACTCTTTTCGGGTTGATAAATTCTGATATCAACCTATGAACAAGAGGGTCATGATGACCCTGGATCGCTCACCAGAGTAATATGAGCTACATTTTCAAATGTCAAACTGATGATTTTTAGAAATTTTTTGGAAAATTTTCCGATGTACAATCAAGTAACCCCTGGGGCGGGGCCAATTTTACCCCGGGGGTCATGATTTGAACAAAGTTTGTAGAAGTCTACTAGGCAATGTTACATATCGAATATCCAAGATCTAGGCCTTCTGGTTTATTTTAAGCAAATTTATGAAGATTTCCCTATGTACAATAAAGTAACCCTTGTGGCTGGGTCAATTTGACCCTGGGGGGTCAAGATTTGAACAAATTTTGTAGAGGTCTACTAGGCAATGCTACATGTCGAACATCTAAGCTCTAGTCCTTCTGGTTTATTTTTTAGAAAATTTTGAAGATTTTTCTATATACAATCAAGTAACCCCATGGGGCGGGGCCAATTTGACCCCGGGGGTCATGATTTGAAGAAATTTTGTAGAAGTCTACTAGGCAATGCTACATGTCAAATATCTAAGATCTAGGCCTTCTGGTTTATTTTTAGAATTTTTTTGAAGATTTTCCTATGTAAAATCAAGTGACCCGTGGGGCGGGGTCAATTTTGACCCTGGGGGTCATGATTTGAACAAATGTTGTAGAGGTCCACTAGGCAATGCTACATGTGAAATATCTAGGCTTTAGGCTTTCTTGTTTATTTTAAGAAATTTTTTGAAGATTTTCATATGTAAAATCAAGTGACCCCTAGGGCGGGGTCAATTTTGACCCCGGGGTCATGATTTGAACAATTTTAGTAGAGGTCCACTAGCCAATGCTACATGTCAAATATCTAAGCTCTAGGGCTTCTGCTTTTTGAGAAGAAGATTTTTTAAGATTTTCCTATGTAAAATCAAGTGACCCCTGGGGCGGGGTCAATTTTGACCCCGGGGGTCATAATTTGAACAAATTTTGTAGAGGTCCACTAGGCAATGCTACATGTCAAATATCTAAGCTCTAGGCTTCTGGTTTATTTTTAGAAATTTTTTGAAGATTTTCCTATGTAAAATCAAGTGACCCCTGGGGCGGGGTCAATTTTGACTCCGGGGTCATTATTTGGAACAACTTTAGTAGAGGTCCACTAGGCAATGCTACATGTCAAATATCTAAGCTCTAGGACTTCTGGTTTTCGAGAAGAAGATTTTTTAAGATTTTTCTATGTAAAATCAAGTGACCCCTGGCCTGGGGCGGGGTCAATTTTGACCCCGGGGTCATGATTTGAACAAACTTGGTAGAGGTCCACTAGGCAATGCTTCACACCAAATATCTAAGCTCTAGGGCTTTTGGTTTTTGAGAAGAAGATTTTTAAAGTTTTTCCTTTCGGTTGCCATGGCAACCAGAGTTCTGCATGGAATTCAATTCTTTGAACAATTTTTAAAGAGGACCATCCATGGAACATCAAAATTGGCCTGGTGGTTTAGGAGGAGATGTTGTTTAAAGGAAAGTGTGGACGGACGGACGGACGCCGGACGGTGAGCGATCACAATAGCTCACCCCGAGCACTTTGTGCTCAGGTGAGCTAAAAAGTTAATAATTGTTTTATTACATGAATAAATGTATAGTCAGTCTTGTTATTACAATTGTATCTTTAATAAAGAAATAAGGAAATAAATATAAATTTAGACCAAATCAGGTTGATATTGGTTTTCCAAGCACCTACTTCGATCTTTTTTTATTTTCGTACTATTTATAACCCAAGATAAGTTGATATGATATGTACTCATTACTTTTCGAACCGTTTTTAGCCAAACAGAGAAACAATAGAATACAGTCATGTAATAATTTCCTCTACATCCTTCAATGCGACCAAATTATTACTTTTACAGTGAGTTAGAAAAACCATCATTTGGCCTTTAACGATAAATAAAATAATCTAATATGTGCTTTGACTGAAAAGTAGTCTATTATAAATATCAGTAGTATTTATTATCGCTGAAGTGGTTGGACCAGACAGAAACTGAAAACTCGGTCAAATTGCTTTTCTTGAAAATTTACAATTTTAAAGACAATGTGTTAAAAGTCATGCTCAAACTATGTCAGAAATATACCAAATTAAACCATTTGAGGTGTACTTGCCGAAAGGTTTTCTATGGCGGCATGCCTGTGACCCTCCCACCCCACCTCCCCCAACACACACACACACACACCTTGAAACTCCGCTCCCACATCTAAAACAAAATACTTGGATTCGCCCCGTGATAAATAAAGGAGATATTACAGTGAAATTGGAATCTTGCTATGAAACTTTAACTTTAATCTGAAAGCTACGCCGACGGGAAAGACTATATGAAAGTTTACCTGGTGGCTCATCTAGAAAACACAGTACACCGGCAGAAACTTTATCATTGGCACAGTACCAGTCTGTCGACATATCGGTCTGGTACCCACAATCTGCAAGACTGGTTTCTAGCCCATTGCAGGAAAAATTACTGGACCAGAAAGGCGTGTCTCTAGAAGTTAAGTAAATATACCAATGTCACCTTTACCAACACAAATTTCTTAAACTGTCAATTTCAAACAAATAAATAAATAAATAAATAAATAAATAATACCACCTTGATATATTTCTTAATGGTCGGTCTGGAGTCAAAATGGCATTTCATGTCAGCTTGTTGTAGATATTATTAGATTGAACATACAAGGCAATTATATATTAGGTATAAGTATACTTGTTGTGAATGAAACATATATGAATTCTTCACTTGTAAGGCTGGATGTCTAAAATTGATAAAACCATTTTTAAAAACAAAACTTGAAAAATAAAAGTAAATTTGTTTCTTTTTCAAATGTAATCAAAATACTGTTCACTCCTTGTTTACATACACAATCTTTGATGAGGAGTTTGTTAGAACATGGTAGTACGTAAGCCTATTCATGCTTAAAAGGCCGGAATTTAGGTAGAGGCGTGTCATCGTGGTGAGATTAACCACGAAGACTGCATGCATATTGATAAGTTGAAGAAGCCTTGTCGTTGATCACAATGACATGAATGAAGTTTGAGGTAACCTGTCTGCATAATTACGTGTATGTAATAAAATAGTTTATTAACAATATGTGTTAAATATTTTTCAGTATCCCTACCTGACGAAATTATAAGTATTAAGCCGGATACCGGAGGCGTACCCCGCCTTTTTGCACATCACTTTAGCATCGTTGTCGTCCCAACCCTCCCGACAAACGTGTCCAGTAATACCATAACGTTTCACAAGAACATCACCATAGTAATTTTCAGACAGAGAAAACGTATAGCCTAAAATTATAAAGAAGTTTGAAAGTTTTCAAGCAAGAACGCTTCTGTTGCTTTCAACGCTATGTTTAGTTGCAGAATAATTTAACTTACAACGCATGCCAACTGTAAAGGCGAATATCACGCTGTCAGTACTGAAAATAACTAATTCTTGATCGATTCAGTAATAATTTAGGATAAACTGGCAGTTGAAAATAAGCAAACACTTATTTTATACAGATGAACAAATAAGCTGACATGATAGTATCAACATGTACTTTTCATTCACTACCTGAACATATGAATGTGTTCAACAGTATCAAATTGATGTATTTATATGTATCTAATAATCTAATAAGTTATCATAAATGATCATTATAACTTACTATCAGGAGTAGATGGTTGTTTACAAAGCAAGGCAGCATGTAAGGTGTTGTCACCTTCACACTGACCTAGACTATAGGTACAGTTGGCGATTCGATCTTCATCCCCGTTGCACGTTATATTTGATATGCTAGTATATTTTTGGCTGAAAAAATGACAATTCATTCATTGCGGAAGGTTGATTGCATCACAAAGTGTCTTAAAACTGCAATATCAAGATTAAATTTGACTGAAGGTAGCATAGTAGAATCGGAGGAGGAAGCGTTCACTGATCGTACACCAAAAACATTCCGACGAGGAAACACGAGCAATATACGCCTAGGGGAAATAAAAAATAACGAAACAAATAATACACATTTGTCCCTAAATGTTCAGAAAAAAGGAGACTCAGTTTACAATATCGGCTGATGTTACTCTTGGCAAATCTCCATTATACTTCCACAAGCAGTCACACTGGATTCAGATACCAACGACTTACATAGAATATAAAGTATACAGTGTTCCATAAACAGGAGGTCTAACGATCCAAAAGACGTAACACCTTTAAAATATCCTCTATCATCGGGACCTTGTGATTAAAAGTCCTATCCATGCGAAATACATTTTAGTTGTAGATGTTCGGCCAGTACTGTCCGCTTCTTCAAAGTTCTCTAAGAGGTATTTTTACAATACAGAAGCTGATATTGGAAAGATAGGTCTACAAGAAGTGAAAACTAATTTTATAAAATGACAGTGAATTTCATACCTGTTCCGAAAATAACATTAAACATGCATACATGCGTCACACTATTTACCACCAAATTATGAGAGCATTTTACAGGACGTTGCCAAGGAAAGCCGTGCGTTGTGCGGCGACTTTCAATGTTTGCTGGTGTCAGATTTATAACTTCAGAAGTTCGCAGCAGTATATAGTTCAGTTAAAGTGTGAATATGAGAAAAAAATATATGATAAGAAAAACAGTTTCAGTTGGGCATAAAATACATTGGCTGTGTTTACATTACGCGCGGAATCCATCATCTACCCACTTTAAACATGTTGATGTATTCCATATCGTGATAGATACTGCCAAACCGAGATTCATTTATTACACATTCCATACCGTTTCATTTTTTAGAGTAATAAACAAATGTTTCTTACAAGCTAGAACCAAAGCTACCCGGAAGCATAATCTCTGCCTGGGCAAATCCAAACTGTCTACATGTCACCATGGCAACCGTCGGAGAGAAAGCATTCGCACAGACACCATAGAATAAACCAGCGTCATACATCTCAACGCGTCCGAAGTACAGCTGCTCTGTCTCTAGTACCCCGCTTCCAGCCAGACGTACTGAGAATATAAGTATATAAAACGTAAATATAGTTTCATCCCATATTAAAAGCCGTAACAACACCCCATTACATCCCTTCTTCATTTTTTTCCCTTATCGACAATTTAAGTACCAGAGTTTTCGTGTAAACGCGAACTGGGCATCACTTTGACGGATTTGATAAATTTCGTGCCCTGTTATAATCATGAACTTTGCGGTTGCTGAATGATTCGACAACGTGTAAATATCTTCATACAAACAATAAATGCAATGGTTTTCACTTATCATTTCCTATATTTTAAGTCAAAAGCAATGATGTCTAAAGGTGTTTTCTTGACGTCTTTCGGCGTTTGTTTCCAAAATTGTTTTTAAGATAAAATACGGTGCCATCTTCGATCTCGTTAGACTAAAAACGTGCAAGAGCATTGTCAAGTTTAATGATTTATGTGTAATTGAATATACCTTCTGAGTAGCAATATACAGAGACGCCAAAAGCTTCATCCATGCACTGTGTAGAGACGTCACCCCACCCACCATGTCGACAACGCAGCAGCGATTCTTCTTCCCCTGATAAACACGAGACACCGTCCAGGACAACACTTTTAACGGCCCCAGTCTCATACTGTTCTCTGTTATAAAATGCAATCATTTACAGGGTTAAAAGCTGCACTAAGAATAAAAAATGTAGCCGAGAAAAGAAGTTAGAGATCAGCTTTCAGAATTTCTTCTAACTCTAAAATGTAAGAAAACAGAACGTTTATTTGATGTATCAAGCAAAGCGGTCGTTATCACATGAAACATTTCTTTTCGAAATTCATCAAGTGTACAGAAGAAAAATACAGGCCTACAGATACAACTTGTATATTATATTTCACCTCCAACATGAGCGAAGATGAGACGACCTGGAACACCGGTTATAAAACAGCGTTCTAAGGCCAGTCTCCTTTGATACTGACAAGTCGTTACATTATGAAACTAGTCTTATAGAGTGTCACTGAGCGTAGTTTAGATACGTTGCGAGTACTATCTCTAAGATCGATTTAAGAAATATTTTAAAGGGGTTTTAGATAAAATTAATCTACCACTCCTTATGAGTTGCGGATTAGGAAGTCCCTCCAGACGGGAAGTACCAGCGATTTATATTCTCGCCATCAGATTTAACGTTAATCTCATGTTGTTGTTGTTGTTGTTGTTTTTTTCTTTTTTTTGTAAATGTTGTGCATCGGCTTATTTAAGTCAATGACAGATGTGAAACAAGCAACGCTAGATAAAACAATCATACGTCGATATTAAATTTAAAAAGTGAGAAAAAAAGATCTTACTGTAATACACCTCCCGATGTGTACCCGAGCTGTCGGCATACAGCTGATGCTTCTTTATACCCCCATGGTACTGAAATGTTGTTATAGTTACTCGTGTTGCATATCAGTCCACTTTGGCCATCTATACTTAGAACTACTTTACCATAATTAGCCTTTCCGCCGACTAGAGACAACGAAGGACCTGAAAAAATACCTTTGAATTATTTTTTATCTAACATGTTATTAATTAATAAGGTTTCCCTGCTTACTAATACTTTTTTTAATTTACATTCTAAGACGACCCGATTTATTTCCATATTAAACAAAGAAAACGAAATTGTGAGTTATTACGCAACACATGCACTCTTTATACGTCACAACTATAACGTCACAGCGTCAGACGTCGAAAAGAAAACCACACAAAACAGGCAATTATTCGGCGAGTCAAAGAAGTAGATAATAATCCTTGATAACGTGTTAAATTTCAAACTACGATTTGCCCTGTCGTTTAGATGCGTATTATTATATTACTTGGGCTGCGTCCTCAGCAAATAATTCTTTCGCATCTGAACTCCAAACAATGGTTTCATTAAATGAGAAATCACTGTTTGCGATATATAAAGTAAGTAGAACAGAACGTTCTTCTCTTTTTTTGCTGAAAGCGGACACCAAGGAGACCGGTTTCTTTCGAGTATCCCTTTTCATGCAGCAGTTACTATTACTAAAATGTTAACCAAAACAAGATTAATTCCAAGACTTTCGTACAGATAGAACACGTGTTATATTTTTTCATGGCTGCATCCAAATAGCTCTCGACTTAATTTAGATATATTTAAAAGAGCTGATATTTACTGTACATATCAAAGAAAGAAGGGCGCCTCAGACAGCAACATATAAACATACTAGCAATAAATGCAATCCTTGCATATACTGACATGCTGCTTCAGTTTGGTATACACATATTATCTTGGCTTGGGGCCTCCGTGGCCGAGTGGTTAAGGTCGCTGACTTCAAATCACTTGCCCCTCACCAATGTGGGTTCGAGCCTCACCCTTCATGTGAGGAAGCCATCCAGCTGGCTTACGGAAGGTCGGTGGTTCTACCCAGGTGCCCGTCCGTGATGAAATAATGCACGGAGAGGCATCTGGTGTCTTCCCCCACCATTAAAGCTGGAATGACGCCATATGACCTAAAATTGTGTCGGCGCGACGTAAAACCCAACAAATAATTACCTTGGTTTTCTTTCTGATAACATACAACTGCAGCCGATCTGTTGCCATAACAAATTGAGTTAGCCTGAGGGCATGACGATAAATTCGTTTCGTTTCCAACACAATTTATTTCAGATATCAAAAGTGGAACGGTCAAACTAGCGCTACTGTATGTAGCTACACCATCATGATAACCCAGTTGTCGACAGAGAACTCCAGCATCGTTGTCGTCCCAGAACAGACCGCACACGCGGCCCCAAATCTCACTTTCATATACTTGTACAGAAGAAAAATAGCCAGCTTCCGGAAACGACCGATCAGTGTCAAGTTTTACCGGAACATCTACAATTTATAGCAAAATATAACTAGTACAGCAGATTTCATCTGCATGAAAATTAGATTTACCTTATTTTGAGAACGTTAGTCAAAACAGGGGAAGATAAAATATTTAGAGTTTAAAAACTACACGTTTTAAAAACCAACATTCTAAGAATTCCAGGTAGCATGGCAGTATTCGCATGAAAAATTAACGTTAAAATGTGGACGAATGGAACGCAGATGATGCCTAATCCTTAGTATGGCTACCGACTAAAAAATCTTTTTATTTTCTCTTATAAATTCTGGCTGAACTTTCTTGGCTCTGATTATCCAGTGTTTTGAGAAGAAAAGGGACATAATTATACAAAATTTGAATAGCCTCAGGATTTATCTCCTGTGAACAAAACAATTAGTCTGAACACAGACTACATAATGGCCGTTCAGACGGGTTTATATATTAATCACTTCGGAATCAGAAGATGAAGTTAAAATATTTTGAGATTCTGTTACCTGGATCCTGAGGTTTTTGTCCGCTCTTACAGACGACACTCGCATAGGCAGTCCATGAACTGGGACAGGTCGAAACATCTGTAAACTTGCAGTCCACTAACTTGCTTTCTTGTCCTGTTACACATTCTTGAAACTGTCCGACATATGGCACGATATCCTTGTGATAGAAGTCGCCGAAAGCTCCAAGTGGCAGGGCGGTCCCGCGGTCAAAGCCGAGCTGTCTGCAGGTGACCTGTGCTGCTTGGTCCGTGAAGGTATGACCACAGACGGTTGTCCATGTATTGTTATGGTATAGCTGAACAATACCTATTGAATTTTCATTTCCTTTGAATAGCCTCACATCTCCTGAAAACAAAAACAAAAAAAAGATAATTATCAGAAATAAGCTGGGCCTGTATCTATCATTGCATATAAACAGAAAATGTTCCAATAGAAAAGACAAAAATCAAAGGCTTAATATGCTTTTACACATAATAGTAATGTTATGATTTAATGAAAAATAAGGCATAAGGTAACCTCTTTTAACCGTTTATGGTACAATGTGATTAGTTTTTAGGAAGATGCTTTTTCTCAATAGCTTTCAGTAAAAGGCGATTATGTCGGTTTGTTTTTGCCCATGAACATTTTAAGCGTCAGACTGTGCATTCCAGTTAATACTAGTACATGGCCTACTGTCGGGGGTATTTTTTCTCGGAAAGTTTAAAATACGTTAAGTACTACATGAGCGCCTACACCACTGCGTTCATGTCCCCATCCATAATCAAGGGAATTGACCTTCATTTTACGGTGAAAAACGCGTTTGCAAATTTTTAGGTTCTATGGCTTTACCATATATAAAAGTTGTAATAAGACCTAAACTTCATTTCAATGTGACCGAAAATCCAATACAAAGAAATTGAAAAGTTATAAAGGAATTATTGTAGGTGCAATGCGTGCTTAACGGCAGATAAAACACACATTGTATTGATAGTGAAATCATATATGACACTGCGGTCATGTCTACTCATTATACAAATATTTATGGGACACAAAAGAAACCCCAGAACTCTTTCAGCTCGGGCTCCTGTTTATGTAAAATCCATATAAATGTAAATCCAAAACGACGCATTTAAAGGGACATGCATCAACATGCAGACTTTGTAAAACAGATAGTAAAGTCTATAGAAACACGTTTAAACAACTGTATAAAATATTATGTAAGTTGGTTCTGTAAGTATCATAAAAAGAAATACTAAATCAGATGGACTTGTGTAGTAGATATCTTTTCTATATATTTTGCAGACTATACCAGTGATTGTACAAGTGTGTACTGCAACTTGCTGAATAAGTTTGTTATTTCACATTTAATGTATAAACAATGGAAGCAGGTTTTAAAATTTAAAAATAAACATAAATTTGGAGCCATAAGCCCCCCATAAGTGAAATACATTCAAAATTAATTTATAAGCGGACCTCCGTGGTCGATTGGTTAAGATCACTGACTTCGGATCACTCGCCTCTCACCCCTGTTGTTTCAAAATCAAGCCTTTCGTATGTGAGAACGGTCATCCGTTTAGCTTACGGAAGGCCGGTGGTTTAACCCAGGTGTGCACTCGTGCTGAAACAATACCGAGGAGAACACTGGGACTTCCTCCACTAAATAAAACTGTGAAGTCGCCATATGGCTTTATTTTTGTTACTGTGACTTTAAATAAAAACATTAATCTAATTTATTTTTAAATTAGGTCAATAATTTGCGGGGAAATAGCACTGTGGGGTTTGAGGTTCGAGGTTCGATATCTTGAGAATTACGTGGCCAACACCTTACCCATTCATCTTTAACGTTAGTTTTATATATATACTTTTATATGCTCTTACCGGTATCTTGTGAGTAACACAGTGTTTGAAGCTGGTAGATTAAAACCAACAACAAAGTCCTTCCCGGTACCATCTTTTTGAAATGTCAGCGCCACAGCATCACATCAACGGTGTTTTACAACCTTCAAAAGATAAAGTATCACAGGTATAGTGTATCACAACCGTTAAAATATCATGTCATCACTTTACCATAGCCGAGAACTACTATATTGCAGTCTTAAAGGATATAAGTACTACAGTATCACGATCTCGTTGTATTACAACATAAAATTACCATTGGTCATTAAATGTCAACCAGTAACATGGTATCGCGAAGGGGCCTCCGAGGCCGAGTGATTAAGGTCGCTGACTTTAAATCACTTGCCCCTCATCGATGTGGGTTTGAGCCTCACTCGGGGCGTTGGATTCTTCATGTGAGGAAACCATCCAGCTGGCTTACGGAAGGTCGGTGCATCTACCCTGATGAAATAATGCACGGAGAGGCACCTGGGGTCTTCCTCCACCATCAAAGCTGGTAAGTCGCCATATGACCTATAATTGTGTCGGTGCGACGTCAAACCCAACAAAATAATATAAATTACATCATTGTATAACAACCTGTAAGTGTCAATGTACTACTGTACAACTCTTAAAAGAACATTTGTAACACGGGAACAATTTGTTATAACGCGATAGAATTACTCCACCTTAAAGTACCATTGTACTATGCAACCATCATGTACTTGTTTTACGGTAACATATTGTATTAACAGTCTAAACATACATATATGTTGTCACCCCTGCGTTATTACCTTAATGTTTCACAGTACTACTGTATAGTACATGGAGACGACACTGTATTGTACCAGGAATACTGCACCTAGAGCCTTTAAACTTAAATTTATCACAGTATATACTATAATCATTATGTATCACAGCCACTGTACTACAACTATAACATATATAGCTTTACTCTGTTGCCTTGTATATCATTGTACCACTGTATAACAACCTTGTGCATGATTGCACCACTGTATAATAACCTTGTGCATGATTGCACCACTGTATAACAACCTTGTGCATGATTGCACCACTGTATAACAACCTTGTGCATCATTGCACCACTGTATAACAACATTGGCATCATTGCACCACTGTATAATAACCTTGTGCATCATTGCACCACTGTATAACAACCTTGTGCATGACTGCACCACTGTATAGCAACCTTGTGCATCATTGCACCACTGTATAGCAACCTTGTGCATCATTGCATCACCACTGTGTAACAACCTTGTGCATCATTGCACCACCGTATAACAACCTTGTGCATCATTGCACCACCGTATAGCAACCTTGTGCATGATTGCACCACCGTATAGCAACCTTGTGCATGATTGCACCACCGTATAGCAACCTTGTGCATCATTGCACCACCGTATAACAACCTTGTGCATCATTGCACCACCTTATAGCAACCTTTTGCATCATTGCACCACTGTATAACCTTGTGCATGACTGCACCACTGTATAGCAACCTTGTACATCATTGAATCACTGTATAGCAACCTTGTGCATCATTGCATCACTGTATAACCTTGTGCATCATTGCACCACCGTATAACAACCTTGTGCATCATTGCACCACCTTATAGCAACCTTGTGCATCATTGCACCACTGTATAGCAACCTTGTGCATCATTGCACCACTGTATAACCTTGTGCATGACTGCACCACTGTATAGCAACCTTGTGCATCATTGCGCCACCATATAGCAACCTTGTGCATCATTGCACCACTGTATAACCTTGTGCATGACTGCACCACTGTACAGCAACCTTGTGCATGAGTGCATCACTGTATAGCAACCTTGTGCATCATTGCACCACCGTATAGCCACCTTGTGCATGATTGCACCACCGTATAGCAACCTTGTGCATGATTGCACCACCGTATAACAACCGTGTGCATCATTGCACCACCGCATAACAAACTTGTGCATGATTGCAGCACCGTATAGCCACCTTGTGCATGATTGCAGCACCGTATAACAACCTTGTGCATGATTGCAGCGCCGTATAACAACCTTGTGCATGATTGCACCACTGTATAACAACCTTGTGCATAATTGCAGCACCGTATAACAACCTTGTGCATGATTGCAGCACCGTATAACAACCTTGTGCATCATTGCACCACTGTATAACAACCTTGTGCATGATTGCAGCACAGTATAACAACCTTGTGCATCATTGCACCACCGTATAGCAACCTTGTGCAAGATTGCAGCACCGTATAGCCACCTTGTGCATGATTGCACCACTGTATAACAACCTTGTACAGCATTGCACTACTGTATAACAACCTTGTACATCATTGCACCACCGTGTTACAACCTTGTCCATCATTGCATAACCGTATAACAACCTTGTCCATCATTGCAACACCGTATAACAACCTTGTCAATCATTGCAACACCGTCTAACAACCTTGTGGTGCATGATTGCACCACTGTATAACAACCTTGTGCATGATTGCGCCACTGTATAACAACCTTGTGCATGACTGCACCACTGTATAACAACCTTGCGCATCATTGCACCACTGTATAACAACCTTGTGCATGATTGCACCACTGTATAACAACCTTGTACATCATTTCACCACTGTATAACAACCTTGTACATCATTGCACCACTGTATAACAACAAGGTGCATGATTGCACCACTGTATAACAACCTTTTACATCATTGCACCACTGTATAACAACCTTGTACATCATTGCACCACTGTAAAACAACATTGTGCATGATTGCACCACTGTATAACAACCGTGTGCATCATAGCACCATTGTATTGCAACCATATATCTTAGCAGCATTCTGTTACAACCTTGTAAAATATCACAGCACCACTGTATTACAGCACCACTGTATCACAGCACCACTGTATTACAACACCGAGATCACAACTTTATTACAACAATAATGTATCACAGCATCACACTTTTTCAGCCTTAATGTATCACAGTACAACTGTATGTCAACCTTAGTGTATCACAGCATCTACAACTATAATGTTTTACAGCACCACCGTATTATGCACCACTCTTATGACGGTACTACTGTCTAAACAACCTTAATGTATCGCGACACGACTTTTCAACTACCTTAAAGTATTGCAACACCATTGTAATCACACCATCACTTGTAAAGAGCAATACGAAATCATAACAACTGTAAATCACTTACTTCCTACTAAATGTATTTTATATAATACCTGTTACAAATGCGTTCTGTTGCTAATAATTTGTACCCGTCTTTCCACTCAGATGAACAATTTAAAAATAGTACTTGATATCTGAAAAGTACCTCATGTAAAAAAGAAATCGTGATTTCATATATTCAAACTAAAACATAATGCGGCATAATAAATTTTACAGGTCATGTTTATTTGACGATCAATGTCTACCTTCATGCTTGGAAGACTTCATTTCAAAACAGGTTTTATCCACACTGTATTTAGCTGTTCGTAACCGTTCATTGCTACTTAACTTCTATAGATTCAGCAATTCAATGAACACCGCGACCATTCTCAATACAAAAAATAAAAACGAATATAAATAAAGTTAAGAGGTGAACCTCAGGTTTTTGGGATCAAATTATTATTTCAATTTTTAAAGCCACACATAGATTTTCTATTGCCTGAAATACTCATCTGATTTAAGGACTATGCTATTTCGACAATGCAAACTTCCTATGTAAAACTGAGATTGTTGTAACAACGCGAGAAATGCACGGGGATCGAAAAGAAACTAATAATTATAAGAAAATGTATCTCCGAATAAATTATAAAGTATCAATGACACTCAAAAACATGTCCCAACAGTACACTAGAAGAAAATGCATAGAAATTTTCGGGGTAATTATTTGGTACCGTAAGTCTCTCATATATATACAATATATATATTCTTCAATCAAGGATATGTCAGTGTAAATGAGCTGAGCGTTAGTTTTCTAAGAAAACGCCGTTAAACTATGTTACACGAATCACACGTGCACCGCTCTTTTACAAAACTATGTCCGCCATGTTTTCCTCAGTGAACGAAATAAAAGGAGTATTTTACCTTAGAGTTCCTTATTGTAGAGTTACGATTGACTTTCTAATCTAAATAAAAACATCACTTTTTTTATAAACACCCCACTGTCCGATCTTTCTGATCACTTAACGATCACTCACAATTACAAAATAAAACCAACGTGTCATCAAAATTATCACTTTACACAGCTTCATGGACATCACGGCCTACTAACATTAAATTTGTAATCATGCGCCAACCAAACAAATGATGAAAGATCGGTACTTTTTCAAAGACATGTTTTATTTCCTGTAATTTTCTGATATTCTAACCTTCAAACAACCGATTGTATGCACAGAAATAACGAAACATTTATGCAATATAGCTTTTAGTTTAAATTTGGATCTATCTTTTCAGCCCAACAAAAGACATGTATATGTCACAAACCTGGTCTGTCCTCGAAATCAGTGTCAAAGGTTACTAGAACATAAAATACAATAAATAAACAACCGCTTACTATGTTCTTGTAAGTCCTGTAAGATGAAACGGCTCGTGTTTATACATTCATATATATTCCGTATCGGGAACATTGACAATCACAAGTCGATCCTTACCCGAACATGAAAACAGTTACTTTTATGCCTTTGTTTACATTTCAAAGGTAACTATTCACATATACGTTCAAGAACGTAAATTTCGTGCTTTCCGACCCACATTGTGTGTAAACTTTTGTTTTTAAAAGTATGTGTATTCGGCAAACCATTTGTAACTTCCGACGTGGTAAATGTCATTGAGAGTATCAGTTATGTTACGAAATTTAATTGAATATTTATGTTTTATACTTGCAAAAGAAAACTTGATGGTCATGGTCGCTGACTTCGAATTCCTCGCCCATCACCGACGTGGGAACAAAAACCCACTTGAGGTGTGAAACTTTTCACGTAAGGAAGCCATCCAACTGAGGTTAGTGTCTCGATCTAGGTACTAGTCTGAGCCTCAAAAATGTCTGGAGGACCCCTGTAGCCTTTCCCCACCAACAAAACCTTGGGAAAGTTCATTGTTTCGTTTCGGGTGTTACTCTCAATCAAACAAAATAAACATTGTTCCCGTTTTTGTTTGTTTGTTTTATATATAATGAATATGCAAAAAGGGTCTGTTTGTTTCAGGTGTAACGTCAAATATAATATTTACAATTATAAATCAACAGTGAACACCACATGCATTATTTTTCACGAGGGGTTAATGCTTTACTCTTACAGGTAAAACAAAACATATTCCTTTTGTATAAAGGGTAAGGTAAATATATATGTATATGTGTGTGTACTCGTGGAATTAAATGTTAAGTGTAAAAAGTATATATTCACAGTTCAAATCATCCATGCTAAATAATTAACGTCGAAGATACCTTAACAAATTTATATTTTCAGTATTTGGGCGAAACATACCGTCCTTAACAAATAGATATGTTCTCATATCTGAATGGATTACAGTCCCAATACCATAAACAAATATATATATTCCACATATTAGGCGGATATAACCACCGAAAGCATATCAAGAAATGTAGATGAATTTGCCTATTAAGAGAAATCTTCAAAATCAGAAATTGTCACTTGAAGAGGAGGCGGATTGGGATGTGGTGGTAAGATAAAACAAGAAATTAGCCAAATAAAATTAAAGAAAGAAGCGTACTATTCACTCTTGAATGCTGACGAAGAAGGAAGATGCCGTTTCACGATTGGTTCAACAGTATAAAAGGAATTCATTGATTGGCTTTACCGTAGTATATAAATTAACATATTCAGAATAGGACCGATTTGCTCCAAATGTACAACAATGACATAAATAATTTTATCTACCTATAAAATTCATATATATATGAGCAGTACAATTCCTGTAAATGAGCACTACGTAAGCGCCCAGGCCCCTCTCGCACACCATACCTATAGTTCGGACTTCTTTCATGTGTAAAGGCATGTGCACAAAAATGACAAATTTTGCCAACACCTGGTAAATTGTAATGTGTTTTTTAGAAAAGTAATAAACGGAAATAGAAAAATAGCTCTCAGCTCATTTACACGGATAGTTTAGCTTTATTATGTATGTTATAGTTTTTCGCAGTTATGCACGATGACATAGAATACTTACCCCGAAAATTGTAACACGAACATACTGATAACTTTTCCCACTTTACTTTTTAAATTAAAGTAAGAGTTCAGCACTTCATGGTTTTGATGTATTGTCTCATTGGAATAAATTTGTTTTACAGTAACTTCGAAATTCATCAGAAATAATGTCATGTACCCCACCCACCTAATTCATAATTTCAAAATAGCATAGGCCTTAAGCACACCACAATTTGAGAAAAAATGCCATTTCAAGATTTCATGAATAGCAAAGCTTTTCAAGACAAAAAAAATCACTAAAATTGGCATGACCTATCACATGTTTTTTTTATTTCCACCAAAAATTCTGTGAAGATGGGCTGCTTTAAAGACAGAATACACATCCTGATCTGCTTAAATCAAACACAGGCCTTCCCTGTATCATATTTTGTTTTGAACGTTTTCGCTCCACCATTTTGGACACTTCAGTATAATTTAGGGCTTTTGCTTCATGTTGATTAATATTATTTTTTAATGGATTACCGATCATAACCCTATGTCAAGTATTAAAATCATAAATGACTTGGATAAAAAGATTTATGGAAATATCTGAATCTTTGTAAAAATAAGAAAAACGACACATATTCATATTAACACACAAATATGCTTCAACAAGCTTCATGTTGACGGGTATCATGTTACTAGTGTACATTCATAAACCATGAATAATAAATAGCAATTATATTGATATTGTACGTCTGCTCAAGTAGAAAATATCGATACGGGAGTATTAACTAAAAAGGTTATGTTAAATTTGCACTTGTGACAAGAAACGCCAAATTGTCAAGGTCCGGCAAGCGACATAGGAGTATTATGGCCCACATTTATAATGACATCCTAGTTAGGATTAGTATCTTACTTTCATGCAATAACACATCAACAACTGCTTTTGAATAAACAAGGAAAAAACTCTAAATCTCTTACTGACTTTAATATTATCAATTTCTTTGCTGTAAAAGTTAATGGCTAAAAAAGGAGTATGGATGAATTACACTTGGTACATTTTAGAACCATAGAATTAAGCGTCTGGAATTTAAGTCATTTTATCTTGAACAGACTAAACAAAACCGTGAAGCCGGCAGCGAGCCAACAACTAATAATTCAGACACTTATATACTCGAATTCAGTTGTATTCTTTAACTTTCACGGAAAGGAATGTGTATATCCTAACTGGGGTGTTGATGAAAGGAACGTGTATATCCTAACTGGGGTGTTGATGAAAGGAACGTGTATATCCTAACTGGGGTGTTGATGAAAGGAACGTGTATATCCTAACTGGGGTGTTGATGAAAGGTAGTTCTGTTCGTTTGAAAAACCGTAAGTGATGGCGTAACTTCACTCAGTTATCTGGACGAGTACTTTAGGCAATAGAATGAACCCATGATTCGACGTACGGAAACGAAAATCATTTTATGAATTAATGACAATTCGTGATTATGTTTATTAAAACGGCAACGTTACTATATAACTAAAGAAAAAGTATGGTATTGAATATTTTGATACGTTTAGTTATTAAAAAAGTATCTTGAAATCAAGCTGAAATATGTGGGTGGATCTCTTTAATTACGGCCAAATATCTTAAAAACAAGCAGACGAACCTATACATTAAAAAAAATCTAATTAGCGAAAAAGTATCAAAATAATTTCACTTTTTGACAAGCTACTGTTATAATTCATGAATAATTTATGCACTGACAAAAATAAAATGTACTTACTTTATATAGGACCAGATATCACAAGTACATGGAGGCGGGCATATTTAAATCAGCAGCATTGCACTGCGCGGCCATGGTACAAATTAGAAAGAAAAGGGTCGACTCGAATAACTACGCTATTTCTTGAAGGCTTACACTTAATTTTTCTCTTCGACAACTCCTTTTTATTGCGTGTAATTTTTTTTTACCTCTAATGTGCTATTATTCCAGTGTAGAACAACTTCATACTGACAAAATGATAACAAAGAGTTTATTTTAAGAAATGAAAGGCCGCCATGTCAGGTGATAAACTTGCAAGATATTTCGGGCGTTTTTTATGTATAATCATTAAGAAGATTTTTGCTGCTGTTTAAAATACAACAAAAACCACATTACCACGATCAGTGTTCATACAAATGATCAGTACGGCTACAATAAATGTGATTACTGCATGTTTAAAGCTATAATTGGAATTCTCATAAAACTTTAATAGTTTCTAGGAAAATATTTATACTCACGGAGGACGGCATGTAGTAATCGGACCGCCTGTCTGTATGTCCGTCTCTTTGGTTTCCGCCATCATAGCTAAAGAACGCTTATACGCGGGAACCTGCGTAATACCTGGTAAGCAAGTTGGTTGTGACCGGCATATAACCCTTGCTGATTGTTTAGTCGGTTGCTCAGTGACCTTGAGCTGAAAATTTGTTTCAAATCGATAACTGAAGACCGCTTCGGTGCAGGAGCCTCGAACTTTGTAAGCGGATTGGTCTTGTTCGGCAGATGGTCCCTATTGATTTTCATATCTGTTGTTCAAACGTAAAGGTCACGGTGACCTTGAGGTAATCTATACAGGAACCTCACACTCAGTATGCAGGTCAGCAGCATATGACCCCTATCGATTTTAAAATCAGTTGCTCAGAGGTGTAGGTCGCAGTGACTTTGAACTGAAACTGGTTTCAAACTGCTAACTCAACCCTGCTTCTTACACTCGTGTTTGCCATGATGGTTGGTCTTGACCGGCAGATGACCCATATCGATTTTTATTACGGTTGCTTAAAGGTCATGATGACGTAGAGTTGAAAATCGGTTTCTCAAACTTCGTAAGCCAGTTGGTCGTGATCGGCACATGGCCTCTATCAATTTTGAGGTCCATTGCTCAGATGTCAAGGTTGCAGTGACCTTGAGCTGAAAACTGATTTCCGATCGGTAAGTCAAGACTATTTTAACTCTAAAATTTCCTAGGCAATTTATTTATTTATTTGGGTTTTACGGCGCACCAACACAGTACAGGTTATATGGCGCCAAACAGGACTACAAATTTTGGTTTCACATCTCATTTACATCGAAATAAAAACACGAGGTATGGAAACCTAGGCAAATTGGTTCTGACCAGTAAATGACCCCTACTGATTTTGAGGTAAGTAGGTCAAAGGTTGAGGTAGTTGAGACCTTGAGCTGGAAAATGGTTTCTGACTGATAACTGATAAATGCTTCGGCTCAGGAGTCTCTAGCTTGGTAGGGAGGTTGGACCAGGTCAGAGGTTAAAATCACCTTTAGCAAATAACCTATTATTGCCATTTTTGATATTTTTTGTCACATTTTCTATCATAATTCAAAAATGAACACTGAAACTATGCATGTTTAGATTATTCGAAAAATATATTAAAGACTGTTTTGATTTTTGCTTTCAATTTTTAAAGGTACACTCTTCAAGGTGCTTTGAAAACAATGATTTGCAAAAGCTTTACCTTTGTAAAGTTTGAAACCAGAATTAAATTTTACTTATCTCCTTTCTTTGGTCAGGCATCAGTACCTTTCTTGTTTTATAATAAGTATCAAAATCATATATAATACATGGAAATGAATTTGACCGAGACACCAAAATGTAAAGAAAATATCCTAGTCAATTTGAAGGATCAATCTTTATACTTCTGAGACTGCTATGCCATTTATAGGGAAAAGATTTTCTGGTGATGAACATAATAACCAATGAATGACACTGAAGAGTAAACAAGAAGCTGCGTTCAATAAACGCTTGATGCCTCCGATGGCATCCTTGTCGATACAAAGCAAGCAAAGTCCAAAACGAGGTCAAGGTCAAGGTCAAACTGAGGTCAGGTGATGTTTGAAGATGAGGAATGGTCACAGGTTACATCTGCATTAGTATCAAGCCATTCTAGTAAGGGATATTGATGCTAGAGGAAACGGTCCCATTTGGTTAAACAAGAGATGACCCATACAAAGCAACCTAGGTCCAAAACGAGGCCAAGGTCAAGGTCAAACTGAGGTCAGGTGATGTTTGAAGATGAGGAATGGTCACAGGTTACATCTGCATTAGTATCAAGTCATTCTAGTAAGGGGTATTGATGCTAGACGAAACGGTCCCATTTGGTTAACCTCGTACGGACGGACGAACGGACGGACGAACGGAAGGACAGACAGCACAATCACTGTATGCCTCCCGCATCAGTAGATGCCGGGGACATAATAAAAACAGAAAACACAAAGTTTCCTTATGATTTTCTTTCATACAACATATCTTAATAATTATATAAAAAAAAATAAAACTTAATAATGATTTATGAACTATGGCTTACTTTTATCAACAATATATAAGTAAATGAACAAAGACAAGTAATGGTACACAACTTAAAATACAGTCAAACCTGCAAATACACTTCTCCTGGGTACAAAAAGCAGTCTTTATTAGCAGTATGTTCACGCTAAAATACAAGGAGTCTTTGAAAAAGGAACAGGACAGTCTCTGTTTATTGTAAGCTGTTGGTCTTTAGCATATGCTTGACAGAAACTTCAACAGTTTTCACTTTACAAATTTCTATAAACAAGAGGGCCATAATGGCCCTATATCGCTCACCTGTTATCATTGCACTTAAGGACAAGAAGGTAAAAAATCATAATCAAGATCAATCAAAAGAATTATGAGAAAATATAGTTGAAATTTTCTTTAAGTAACTTCAAATAAAATTATTTTCAAATCAGGCCAGTAGTTTTTAAAGGGAAGAAATTAAAAATAAATCTAAGTCTTCAGAAAAAATATCTAAGTCCAAAGGACAGGAACAACAAAGGGAAGAAATTTAACCAAAAAGAAAAAAAAATTCTTACAAGGTAGAGATATGTCAAAATACGCCTAAAAATTGGAAGTACCATCCATGTTGTACCACAGAAAAGTGGTCTTGGTTTTTCCCTATGGCCAATAATACAAGAGGACCATGATGGTCCTGAATCGCTCACCTCTTCCCACATGACGCAGCTGATAAACATTCAGACCAACTTTCATACAGATCCCATGAAAAATATGGCCTCTAGAGAGGTCACAACGTTTTTTCATTATTTGACCTACTGACCTACTTTTTGAAGGCAGTGACCCACTTCCGAACTTGACCTAGATTCTGACCAATTTTCATGAAGATCCATTCACAAATATGGCCTCTAGAGATGTCACAAGGTTTTTCTATTTTTAGACCTACTGACCTAGTTTTTGACCGCACATGACCCTGTTTCGAACTTGACCAAGATATCATCAAGATGAACATTTAGACCAACTTTCATACAGATCCATGAAAAATATGGCCTTTAGAGAGGTCACAAGGTTTTTCTATTATTTGACCTACTGACCTAGTTTTTGACGGCATGTGACCCACTTTCGAACTTGACCTAGATATCATCAAGATGAACATTCAGACCAACTTTCATACAGATCCCATGAAAAATATAGCCTCTAGAGAGGTCACAAGGTTTTTCTATTATTTGACCTACTGACCTAGTTTTTGATGGCACGTGACCCACTTTCGAACTTAACCTAGATATCATCAAGGTGAACATTCTGACCAATTTTCATGAAGATCTCATGAAATATATGGCCTCTGGAGAGGTCACAAGGTTTTTCTATTTTTAGACCTACTGACCTAGTTTTTGACCGCACATGACCCAGTTTCAAACTTGACCTAGATATTATCAAGATGAACATTCAGACCAATTTTCATACAGATCCCATGAAAAATATGGCCTTTAGAGAGGTCACTAGGTTTTTCTATTATTTGACCTACTGACCTAGTTTTTGATGGCACGTGACCCAGTTTTGAACTTGACCTAGATATCATCAAGGTGAACGTTCTGACAAATTTTCATGAAGATCTTTTGAAATATATGGCCTCTAGAGAGGTCACAAGGTTTTTCTATTTTTAGACCTACTGACCTAGTTTTTGATGGCACGTGACCCAGTTTCAAACTTGACCTAGATATCATCAAGGTGAACATTCTGACCAATTTTCATGAAAATCTTGTGAAATATATGGCCTCTAGAGAGGTCACAAGGTTTTTCTATTTTTAGATCTACTGACCTAGTTTTTGACGGCACGTGACCCAGTTTCAAACTTGACCTAGATATCATCAAGATGAACATTCTGACCAACTTTCATAAAGATCCCACAAAAAATGTGACCTCTAGAGTGGTCACAAGCAAAAGTTTACGGACGGACGGACGCACGGACGACGGACGCTGCGTGATCACAAAAGCTCACCTTGTCACTATGTGACAGGTGAGCTAAAAAAAGTTACTAAATAAGCTAACATAAAAGGGAAGTAATTAAAAAAAATATTGTAAGTGAACAAAAGAAGGATCTGCTAAATAAAAAAATAAAAAAAGAGCACTGCAACGCAGCGCAAATGCAGAGCAATATACACACAAAACAAAGTCATATGACCTTTGGCCCCTAAGTGTGACCTTGATCTTGAAGTGAGCCATCCGAAACATGCACTCTGCACATCGTTTCGATGAGGTGAACATTTGTGTCAGGTTTCTTTGAAATCCTTCAAGGGGTTCAAGAGTTACAGAGTGGAAGGGAAATTGCTAACCAACAGACAGACTGACGGACACCAAGGTGATAACATAATACGTCCCTTCCGGCGTATTAAAAGGAATACAGATCTTATGGCGATACAAGTTGTATGCAAGTTTGGTTAAAATCAAATCATAAATGAAGCTGCTATTGGGAAGACAAGGTCAAAATATCTAATTTTGGCCCTTTCAGGGGCCATAACTCTAGAACCCATTAAGGGATCTGGCCAGTTCAAGAAAGGAACCAAGATCTTATGGTGGCACAAGTTTTGTGCAAGTTTGATTAAATTCAAATCATAAATGAAGCTGCTATTGTGCAGACAAGGTCAAAATAGCTAATTTTGGCCCTTTCAGGGGCCATAACTGTGGAACCCATTACGGAATCTGGCCGGTTCAAGAAAGGAACCAAGACCTTGTAGTGACACAAGATTTGTGCAAGTTTGATTAAATTCAAATCATAAATGAAGCTGCTTTTGTGCAGACAAGGTCAAAATAGCTAATTCTAGCCCTTTCAGGGGCCATCACTCTGGAACCCATAATGGCATCTGGTCAGTTCAAGAAAGGAACCAAGATTTTATAGTGATACAAGTTGTGTGCATGTTTGGTTAAAATACAAGAGGACCATGATGGTCCTGAATCGCTCGTTTTTTCTATCATTTGACATAGTGACCTAGTTTTTGAGCTCATGTGACCCAGTTTTGAACTTGACCTAGATATCATCAAGATAAAAAAATTCTGACCAATTTTCATGAAGATCCATTGAAAAATATGGCCTCTAGAGAGGTCACAAGGTTTTTCTATTATTTGACCTAATGACCTAGTTTTTGACTGCGTTGACCCAGTTTCAAACTTGACCTAGATATATTTAAGATGAACATTCAGACCAACTTTCATACAGATCCCATGAAAAATATGGCCTCTAGAGAGGTCACAAGGTTTTTTCTATTATTTGACCTACTGACCTAGTTTTTGACAGCACGTGACCCAGTTTCAAACTTGACCTAGATATCATCAAGGTGAACATTCTGACCAATTTTCATGAAGATCCATTCAAAAGTATGGCCTCTAGAGAGGTCACAAGGTTTTCTATTTTTAGACCTACTGACCTAGTTTTTGACTGCAGTTGACCCAGTTTCAAACTTGACCTAGATATCATCAAGATGAACATTCAGACCAACTTTCATACAGATCCCTTGAAAAATATGGCAATTAGAGAGGTCACAAGGTTTTTCTATTATTTGACCTACTGACCTAGTTTTTGTCGGCACGTGACCCAGTTTCAAACTTGACCTAGATATCATCAAGGTGAACATTCTGACTAACTTTCATGAAGATCCATTGAAAAATATGGCCTCTAGAGAGGTCACAAGGTTTTTCTATTTTTAGACCTACTGACCTAGTTTTGGACCGCACGTGACCCAGTTTCGAACTTGACCTAGATATCAACAAGATGAACATTCTGACCAACTTTCATAAAGATCCCATGAAAAATGTGACCTCTAGAGTGGTCACAAGCAAACGTTTACGGACGGATGCACGGACGGACGGACGACGGACGCCACGCGATCACAAAAGCTCACCTTGTCACTTTGTGACAGGTGAACTAAAAATCATAAATGAAGCTGCTATTGTGCAGACAAGGTCAAAATAGCTAATTTTGGCCCTTTCAGGGGCCATAACTCTGGAACCCATAATGGGATCTGGCCAGTTCAAAAAAGGAACCAAGATCTTATGGTGATACAAGTTATGTGCAAGTTTGGTTAAAATAACACCATAAATGAAACCACTATCGTGCAGACAAGAAATTGTTGACACATGCATGCACGCAAATTCTGGCCCTTTAAGGGGCAATAACTCTAGAACCCATGATGGGATCTGGCCAGTTTTCGAAAGGACCCGAGCTATCATGCCAATACAAGTTTTGTACAAGTTTGATCAAAATTACTTGAAAAATGTGGTGACGGACGGACGATGGACGAAGGGCGATCACAAAAGCTCACCCTGTCACTAATTGACTGGTGAGCTAAAAAAAAGATCACATGAAAAATGGACACATTGTTCTTGACAAGCCAGATGCAATAAGCCAACCATCCTTCCAATAAAACACAGAAAGAATTGAGATTTTTTTCACTCAGGACTTTTTTATGCTAACCAGAATGTTGATGCCAAAAAGCCAAAAAGGAAACAATGTCAAGCCAGTAAACTCCACTTTACACACCACCTCAATTACTCCGACAATAATTAATAGTAAATGAAAATGGGATTGCTCTATGCATATTGAAGTTACAACCTAGACAAACCCTGAACGGACCTGTGACCCCTAAGTTTGACCTTTAATATAAGGGTCTGGGGTTTGTGTGCCACATGGCATATCATTGCGGCAAACATTTAAAAAAAAATAACTCAATGCATGTCAAGTTATGGCCTGGACAAGACCTAATATGATCTTTGAATCCTCAGTGTGACCATGACCTTTCAAGATAAGGGCCTGGTATTAAAGCATGGCACTCTGTCCCTTTGACAAGCAAGTGTGACCTTGACCTTTAAGAAAAAGATCTGGGGTTTGCACGCAACACTCTGTCTCACTGAGGGTTACATTAAAGCAAACTATATAAAGACTGCTCTGTACATGTCAAAGTTAAGGGGACAGATGAAAGAACAGAAAATGCTTTGAATGTCTAAATAGACTGATGATAATTATTTTTTCACCTTAAAAATAAGAAAAATGAGAGCTACCACTAAATGTGATTTATACCCCTGAATACAACCTTGTCAAAGGAAAGAAGGCATTTGTCAAAGTTAAGAACCTAGGCAAAAGAGCAATGAAGGCCCTGTATCACCCACCTGACCTATTGCTTCCCTCAGAAACCTAGTACAGTAAAACTCAAGAAACTGGCCAGCCAAACCTATTTTCCAGAAAAATTATCAACAACATAAAACTAGATGGTTATTTAAGAACATCTTCATCTATGGCTAAGTTACAGCCCAGACAAGAGAAACTGCATCAACTTTTGACCTTTGACCCCTAAGTGTGACCTTGACCTTTCAAGTACTTATGCCTGACAGACTGTCTCATTGTGTAAAGTTTAAGAAACCCTCAATCCATGGCTGAGTTACAGCCCAAACAAGGAAAACTGACCAAGTTTTGACTTTTGACCTCCATGTATGACCATGACCTTTGAGGTAGGGGTCTGGGAGTTGCATGTGACAGTCTGTCTCATTAAGGCAAACATTTATGCCAAATAAAAACAAGAGCACCACCTTGCGGGTGCAGACGCTCATCTGATTTTTTTGTCTCTGTATAATAGAAATATTGTCATACCAATGATTTTCTAAGTCTAAAAGGGGTCATAATTCTTGCAAAAAGCAATGTAGAGTTACAGTGCTTGCTGTGCAGAGTGATCTTTTAATGGCGAATAACTGCTCCAAGTTTTAAAGCAATAACTTTGACCATTAAGGAGAAAAGTTGACCTAAAAGCAAAACTTAACCAAGAAATCTGATATTTTCTCCAAGTCCAAGTCAGCTGTTGATTGTGAAAAAGTGTTGTAAGTTTTAAAGCAATAGCTTTTGATAGTTTAGGATAAAAGCTGACCTGAACACAAAACTTAACCGAGAAATCTGATTTTCTGAATCCAAAAGGGGCCATAATTCTTGCAAAAAGCAGGATGGAGTTATGTTTTTTGCTGTACAGAGTCAGCTTTTGATGGTAAACAAGTGTTGCAAGTTTATAAGCAATAGCTTTGATAGCTTTAATAGGAGAAAAGTTGACCTAAACATAAAACTTAACCAAGGAATCTGATATTTTCTAAGTCCAAAAGGGGCCATAATTCTTGCAAAAAGCAGGATGGAGTTATGTTTCTTGCTGTATAGGGTCAGCTATTGATGGTGAACAAGTGTTGCAAGTTTTAAAGCAATAGCTTTGATAGTTTAGGAGAAAAACTCACCTAAACATAAAACTTAACCAGGCAACGCCAACTCAGACGCCTATCAAGTGATGACAATAACTCATCATTTTTTTCCAAAAAAATCAGATGAGCTAAAGAGATTGCTTTATGCATGGCAAAGTTACAGCCTGGACAGGCTCTAAAATGACCTTTGACCCCCAAGTGTGACCTTGACCTTTGAGACAGGGACCTGAGGTTTGCGCATCACACTCTGTCTCACAGAAGTGAACATTTATGACGATGAAAAAGACCGCGCCATACTTCTCAAAGTTATGGCCTGGACAAGCTCTAAAATGATCTTTGACCCCTAACTGTGACCTTGACCTTTGAGATAGGAACCTGGGGTTTGCACATGACACTCCATCTCATTGAGTTAAACATGTATGCCAAATATTAACAAGATTTCTCAACGCATGTCAAAGTTATGGACTGGACAAGATCTGACATGACATTTGACCTCCAACTGTGACCTTGACCTTTGAGATAGGAACCTGGGGTTTGCGCAGGACACTCTGTCTCACTGAAGTTAACATTCAAGCCAAATATAAACAAGATTGCTCCATGCATGTCAAAGTTATGGTCCGGACAAACAAATCCAGACGAACACATGCATGCACGCACATACACTGAACAGTCAGTTGGACAACTTTGTCTTCGCAAGTGTCTGGGAGTTTTTTAAACAATGGACTGTTAATGCATGGCATTTAAAAATAAAGGATGCTCTACATGTGTAATTACATTATATATTCAGTAAAGTTAAATATATTTAATGAAGATTTTCTACATCAGAGGTAAATATTTAAATATAAAATAGTTTAGTGGAAGATAATCATAGGATATCTTTAAACTTAGTATCTAACAAGAGCACCGCCTTGCGGGTGCTGACGCTCATCTGATTTTTTTTTGTATAATAGAAATATTGTCCTACCCATGATTTTCTAAGTCTAAAAAGGGCCATCACTCTTGCAAAAAGCAGGATAGAGTTATGTTTCTTGATGTACAGTGTCCAGTTATGATGGTGAAAAACTGTTGCAAGTTTTAAAGCAATAGCTTTGATAGTTTATGAGAAAAGTTGACTTAAACATAATATTCAACCAAGAAAATGATTTTTCTAAGTCCAAAAGGGGCAATAATTATTGCAAAAAGCAGGATGGAGTTATGTTGCTTGCTGTACAGGGTCAGCTTATGATGGTGAACAAGAGTTGCAAGTTTTAAAGCAATAGCTTTGATAGTTTAAGAGAAAAAGTTGACCTAAACATAAAACTTAACCAAGAAATCTGATATTTTCTAAGTCCAAAAGGGGCCATAAATCTTGCAAAAAGCAGGATGGAGTTATGTTTCTTGCTGTACAGGGTCAGCTTATGATGGTGAACAAGTGTTGCAAGTTTTAAAGGAATAGCTTTGATAGTTTAGGATAAAAGCTGACCTAAACATAAAACTTAACCAAGAAAACTGATTTTCTAAGTCCAAAAGGGGCAATAATTCTTGCAAAAAGCAAGATGGAGTTATGTTTCTTGATGTACAGGGTCTGCTTATGATGGTGAACAAGTATTCCAAGTTTCAAAGCAAAAGCTTTGATAGTTTAGGAGAAAAGTTGACCTAAACATAAAACTTAACCAAGAAATCTGATATTTTCTAAGTACAAAAGGGGCCATAAATCTTGCAAAAAGCAAGATGGAGTTATGTTTCTTGCTATACAGGGTCAGCTTATGATGGTGAACAAGTATTCCAAGTTTCAAAGCAATAGCTTTGATAGTTTAGGAGAAAAGCTGACCTAAACATAAAACTTAACCAGGCAACGCCGACGCAGACGCCGACGCCGACACCGACGCCGACGCCGACGCCGACAACCGCTCAAGTGATGACAATAACTCATCATTTTTTTTCAAAAAATCAAATGAGCTAAAAATAAGTGAATGATGTGCATGGGATATCTGTAAACTCTGTAATAATTTCTTCTTCATTTTCTCAAGAACCAAATACAAGATAATGTTAGTATGTAAGGGTGGGAACAGGACCAACATGTGTTTGAAATTTAACTAGAATATGCTTTTGTAAAAAAGCGCATGTCTCCCCCAAAGCATAGTAGTAATAGGCAAGAAGTCAATCGGGGACAGGAGCAAAACTCAAAGAGACATTGATGGTTGGCTTAGTGACTGAAATGCAATAGGGATTATCTACTCAGCATGTCCAATTATCCTATGAAGTTTCAATGTTCTGGGTCAAGTGTTCCATGTTCAGGCCCCTGTGACCTTGACCTTTGAAGGAGTGATCCCAAAATCTATAGGGGTCATCTACTCTGTATGTCCAATCATCCTATTAAGTTTCAACATTCTGGGTCAAGTGGTTCTTAAGTTATTGATCAGAAACGGTTTCCCATGTTCTTAACCTTTGATGTAGTGATCCCAAATCAAATGTCCAAAAATTCTACAAAGTTTCAACATTCTGGGTCAAGTAGTTCTCAAGTTATTGATCAGAAACAGTTTTCCATGTTCAGACCCCTGTGACCTTGACCTTTGATTGAGTGACCCCAAAAACTATAGGGGTTGTCTACTCTAAGCCCTACCATTCTATGAAGTTTGAAGGTTCTAGGTCAAATGGTTATCCAGTTGTTGATCGGAAATGAAGTTGACAGACGGACGAATGGATGGACAGGGCAAAACAATATGTCTCCCCCCATAGAATATCACTTTGATTTTATCCACAAATGTATATCTCATTAGACAAAAATCAATACTTTACCAATCACATCAACTGTTCTATGACGCTTTTTGAAACAAAACATACTCACATAAGTTAACAACAATTTGTAGCAGAAAACACAACATTATCACAACAATTAGTGAAAGATCTGTACCATATTAACTTTTTCATACACAGTTTTATCAATGCTGAAAAGCAAATACTCCTCGGTACATTTCTATCCATTCCAAAATTTTAGATAAAGTTTCTTTTATGCTTAAGTGGAAAAATTGTTACTTTTCTGAGACCTGCTCTGTACTGGTAATCTTGTTAATTTTCATGCATTTTCAAAGCAAATTTAAGCAATACTATAAAGTCCTCTTTGTATGTCAAATTCAGAAAATCAATTAACAATGAAACAAGGACAATGCTAAGTATTATTCAAGGTCTAGTGGAATCAAAGCACTTTTTTCATGAAAGCACTTGAGGTTCAATCAATATGCGGTTTATAGATAAAAGATATTTCAAGCACTTTTCAAGCACTTTTTTCAAACACTAACGCACTAAATCACAAATGCAAGTACTTAATCTTCTATTCCTCAAAACCTTCTTTGTGGCATGTGCCGATGTCCATTTCCATTTAAACTGTTTGAATAGTCTGACTTGGAAATCTTTTCGAAAAGATATTGCACGATCTTGAGCCCTGCTGCGTAAATAGAGAACTGTAGAATGAATGCACCAAATCCTCTGTAGAGACCAAGAAAACCTTCTTCAATAATTATAGATCTAAAACAGTCTAAAACCCCTGTGTATTGTGTAGATATTCCAGAAACTTCACATCCAGTGTCCATGTTGTCTATAAGTACCCTGGTCCCTTGAATGTACAGTCTATGAAGTACCGTTTCAAAGGGGTATAAAACTAGATCGGCAAGAAATGTTCCAGTAAAAGTTGCTAACAGAATTGGAAACTGTTGATCATACAAAGAAATTGTCGAAACATCGCTATCTACTGGCGATGAATTATCCTGAAGAAATAAGATATTATTTCATTTACATGTAATTAAGTAAATTACACACATAACTTTTTCAAGTGAAAAGTTAGTCTTAACTTATGAATCTTATTTCTAATCTGTATTAACTCAATGAAAAGAATTCCGAAGTTTTTGCTTAAATTGTGTGAAGCTTTCAGAAAGTCCCATTTTAAAAGCACTGTGCAGACTGATTATGGTATGCACTGTTTGCTGTTCAGTCAGTTAATTTTCAGTGAACACCCCTTTGAGTGTGTGTGTGTGTGTGTGTGTGTGTGTTCGGGTTTAACGTCTTTTTCAACAATTTTTCAGTCATATAAACGACGGTGTCTACTTGTAGCAGTGAGCACAATGCCCAACTTTATAGTGCTGCCTCACTGGAATATCACGCCGTAGACACGTGGCATGATACCCCACCCAGTCACATTATACTGACACCGGGCTGACCAGTCCTAGCACTATCCCCTTAACGCTGAGCGCCAAGCGAGGAAGCTGCTAGTACCATTTTTCACGTCTTTGGTATGACGCGGCCGGGGATCGACCCCACGACCTCCCGCACTCGAAGCGGACGCTCTACCACTAGGCTACCGAGGCGGCTGAACACCCCTTTGAATAATAAATGGTATTGTCCAAACTGAATGATGGACCAGTCCATTTTAGAAATCTAGCAGGCTAAAGGTTAAATATGCAACCATCCAGTTATGCAATTTCTGTTTCCAGCCTCCACTTTATATCCCTACCTATTGTCATGCAGTATAAAAATTATTTTGGAAAGTATGACAGTAAAAGTTGGTTTGCAACAGTTTATTAGTTTCTTATAGTCATTTAATTAACCATGTTAATTTCTAGTAGTTCATGGTCTAAAGTTAAACAAGAGCTGTTTGTAAGACAGCACGTTTGACTTTTCTCAGTGCTTGACTCTGAATAAGAGCTTTGCCAGTAAAAACTTCATACTTTAAACACAAAATTCTAATTTAAAAAAGGGCATAACTCTGCCAAAATTCAAACCAGAGTTATGGGATTGTTTCTCCTTGTGAAGACTGTGATAGTAAATAATTATTTTAAGTTTCAAGTCAAAAGCTTTGATAGATACAGAGATATCTGACTTTATCAAAAACTTTAGCCAAAAAGTTCTAAGTTAAAAAGGAGCATAACCCTGTCAAATTCAAACCAGAGTTATGGGGTTGTTTCTCCTTGTGAAGACTGTGATAGTAAATAATTATTTTAAGTTTCAAGTCAAGAGCTTTGAAAGTAACAGAGATATTTGAATTTATCAAAAACTTTAACCAATGGTGATGCTGACAACAGGGCGAGTGCAATAGCCCTACTTTTTCTTCCATGAGTCGAGCTAAAAACTGAGATTTGCAAGCAGTCTTAGAAAGAAGATTCACCAATGTTTGATTTAAAATTCATGCTTAAAAAACCAATCAATTGTCTGAGGTTTGAGACTGGTCACAGTTCTCACTAATTCTGACATGTTTTTTCAAAAGAATGGCCCACCAACTTTTTCATTTCAATCAGCGTTTCTTACTTGGGACAAATGGACCATGTCACGAGCAGAAACACACAGGAAATACATATGTCTTTACAAAAACTACCAAATTAGAAACTAACAGGTGGGAGAAACGATACCTGTAAAGTTAACTCTGCAAGACAAGTCCAATACACACAAATGAAAACCCCCCACCTATATTGTTATAAAATTAAGTTATACATACTGAGTTTTCTAGCTGCTTCTCTGACTTTGCCCTCAGTACAGCATAGGATGCCAGTGTATAAACACAATACTGACACAGTTTGAATGTTGCTGTAGGTATAAGTAGTTGCCACATAGGTATAATCCATGCTGCCTGGTGAACACCTCGACCAAGGAGACGGTTACATCCTTCTAACAAAAAGTCTAACAGGGTTGGTGGTTCGTTAGCACCGTAACTCTGGAATCAAATTTAGAAACATTAAATAAACAAGAGGACCATGATGGTCCTGAATCGCTCACCTCTTCCCACATGACCCAGTTTTGAGTATGACGTCGTTTGTTCTATTATTTGACATAGTGACCTAGTTTTTGAGCTCATGTGACCCAGTTTTGAACTTGACCTAGATATTATCAAGATAAAAATTCTGACCAATTTTCATGAAGATCCATTGAAAAATATGGTCTCTAGAGAGGTCACAAGGTTTTTCTATTATTTGACCTACTGACCTAGTTTTCGAAGGTAGATATCATCAAGGTGAACATTCAGATCAATTTTCATGAAGATCCTTGAAAAATATGGCCTCTAGAGAGGTCAAAAGATTTTAATAATTTTTGACCTACTGACCTAGTTTTTGACCGAGTTGACCCAGTTTCAAACTTGACCTAGATATCATCAAGATGAACATTCAGACCAACTTTCATACAGATCCCATGAAAAGTATGGCCTCTAGAGAGGTCACAAGGTTTTTTATTATTTGACCTACTGACCTAGTTTTTTACGGCACGTAACCCACTTCCGAACTTGACCTAGATATCATCAAGATGAACATTCTGACCAATTTTTATGGAGATCCATTCACAAGTATGGCCTCTAGAGAGGTCACAAGGTTTTTCTATTATCTGACCTACTGACCTAGTTTTTGACGGCACATGACCCACTTTCGAACTTGATCTAGATATCATCAAGATGAACATTCAGACCAACTTTCATACAGATATAGGGATATGTGTGAGTGTGTGTATGATTTGCGTGGGAGGTTGTTTTGTATGAAAATGTGTATGTTTGAGGGTGAGTGTGAGATTGATGTGAGATTTCAAGAAATTTCCTGATGTACATTAAACAAATGATAATATATGAGCCTCATGGTATAAAAATGAAAAACAATAGAAGGAGACATGTATTCGATATATAAAACTAGTTGGTAAAATTGTATATGTATTATGTAATGTTATTGTTATTGTCTGTATGATGTACATGAAGGGAAAACAATAAATAATAAAAAAAAACTTTCATACAGATCCCATGAAAAATATGGCCTCTAGAGAGGTCACAAGGTTTTTCTATTATCTGACCTACTGACCTAGTTTCTGAAGGCACGTGACCCACTTTCGAACTTGACCTAGATATCATCAAGGTGAACATTCACACCAACTTTCATACAGATCTCATGAAAAATATGGCCTCTAGAGAGGTCACAAGGTTTTTCTATTATTTGACCTACTGACCTAGTTTTTGATGGCACGTGACCCACTTTTGAACCTGACCTAGATATCATCAAGGTGAACATTCTGACCAACTTTCATACAGATCCCATGAAAAATATGGCCTTTAGAGAGGTCACAAGGTTTTTCTATTATTTGACCTACTGACCTAGTTTTTGAAGGCACGTGACCCAGTTTCGAACTTGACCTAGATATCATAAAGATGAACGTTCTGACCAATTTTCATGAAGATCTTGTGAAATATATGGCCTCTAGAGAGGTCACAAGGTTTTTCTATTTTTAGACCTACTGACCTAGTTTTTGAAGGCACGTGACCCAGTTTCGAACTTGACCTAGATATCATCAATGTGAACATTCTGACCAATTTTCATGAAGATCTTGTGAAATATATGGCCTCTAGAGAGGTCACAAGGTTTTTCTATTTTTAGACTTACTGACCTAGTTTTTGAAGGCACGTGACCCAGTTTCGAACTTGACCTAGATATCATCAAGATGAACATTTTGACCAACTTTCATAAAGATCCCACAAAAAATGTGACCTCTAGAGTGGTCACAAGCAAAAGTTTACGCACAGACGCACGCACGGACGGACGACGGACGCTGCGTGATCACAAAAGCTCACCTTGTCACTATGTGACAGGTGAGCTAAAAATATTTTAAAAACCTAATAAAGCTTCAGTTATCATTTATGTTTACAAAGGTTGTAAATAAGTTTAGTTCTAAGGGTTGAATGCCAAACTCCTGCCTGTCTAGTAAAGTTTTGAATCACTGGGATAAAGTGTTTTTAGTTTAATGTGGGTTTTAATGGATGTAAGATATGTTAAGGAAGCCAAACTAACAACTTCCCCACATGTATCAGAGGTGAACACATGACTTCAGACATCCTGTCTTCTGTCAAACTGTCACAGAAAACATTCACCTCACCAGAGGATTAAACTTCTGTCCTGCACCACACCTACTGAACAGTCCAAACTTGTGACCTCTAAATTCATAGTCCTTCACTATACCAGCTGAACAGACCAAACTTGTGACCTCTCAAGTCAGCATTGTTACTTATAAGCCATTCAAAGTTCTTGGATGAATAATTCAGGGGATCATTTTCTAATGTATTCTATCGGAAAGTAAAAACTGAACTATACCTGCACAGTCTCTACAAAACTGCTAACGTAAAATGGTGTTGTTATAAAGAATCCTGACCTGAAATATAAAATTGTGTTGTTATAAAGAAATGTGACAACAGTCAGACATTGTAAAATCATTAAATTTAGCTCACAAATTGTCATGGTGCTGGCCAAAATAGCTATTTCATAGGGGTATGAATGCATGGATATCAATTTTTAATGATAAAATAAATGGAAGCTAACTGGAATGTAATAGTTTGAACTGAAGCAACTATATAAACCCAATGAATATAAACAATTTTTCAGTATGGTACAAATTGTTTCTGATTTGTTCAAGCATGTTCAATTTTCCAAGTAATGGTCAACAATCCTTAAAATATGTTTTCAGAACAGTTTTTTCAAGCAATATAAACTGAATATTTCATTTTAATCTACACTTCCTGTGTAAATCTGTGAACTAACCAGTTTAACAGAGCTCAGTATTACTGAAAATTTACCACTTCAAAAATAGCTGAACAAATGTCTGAAGATACCAAAAGCTTACTTATAGCAACTCAATAATGTCACAAATGTGATTTTACAAGATTTTTGCCCAACAATGAAAGTCCTCTATGAGATTGAGTGTAATTCTGCAATTTTATATGATTGCAATACAACATGTACAACTTCTGTTGCTATAGCAATCACATTTCTAGCTGTCACAGAAGAATAAAACACTTATTACATGTATTCATATTGCCCTTTATCTAGCTATATTTTCTTTCATCTATGTATCAAGTTTCATGGAAAACTCTCTTGTACTTTTAAAATTGTCAAAGGTGCTGGCTGGCTCCTGGCTGGCTGTCTGGCTGGCAGATCAGGGCAAACTAAAAGTCCCCTCCATTGAAATACCAGTTGGAGGCTAATTATACATGTGCTTGCCAGCTTAGCTCAATAGTGCACATCTACCAATCACTCAATGGTGATGAATTCGATCTCCGGGCGGCACATGAATTTTCCTTGACAATTTGATAACAGACATTGTGTCTAAATTTGTCCTCAACCTCTGATTCACATTGGGGAAGTTGGCAGTTACTTGTCGAGAACAGGTTTGTACTGGTACAGAATACAGGAACACCAGTTAGGTTAACTGCCCTCTGTTACAAAACTGAAATACTGCTGAAAAACAGCATTAAATCCAAAACAAACCAACCAATTATACAATGTCATGTATTACATACTTACAATTTTGAATAAACTGAACTTTCCTTTCAACAAATACTATGTACTTACCATTTTAATAGCAAATGTAGACAGTGCTTCTTTAAGGAACTGTATGAAGAACTATGACTGCAAAGAAAAAAACAAAGTATAATTATATTTAAAGCTTTAGCTTTTAATAAATTTTCAAAGTTCACAGATTATTGAAGTATAAAAGCATTAAAAGAAATTGTGGAAACACTGTATAATAATTTGTATATTTAGGTAACAATTATACTGTGCAAGATTTTTAACTGATATCTTGCTCTCTCATGAGAAATAAGGGCAATTTCTACAAAGAAGGACCTAGAATATATTCACAAAGTAGAAGTTACTACCATAAAAGTAGTCTGACATGCATTAAATTTTGACAGTTGATGAAGAAATTGAAAAAAAAAGCAAGCATGTGTATCCTACAAGAGCAGGCAGTTACAACTCCTGATTGATATGTACTTGTCACAACAGGGACTAGTAACAAGAGGGCCTAGATGGCCCAAGGCCGCTCACCTGAGAAACACACCATAACAGTGTAAACATGTTTGACCTAGTGATTTCATGGAAACAAATATTCTGACCAATTTTCATTAAGATTGGACCAAAAATGTGGTCTCTTAAGTGTAAACAAGCATTCTCTTCAATTTGACCAAGTGATCTAGTTTTTGAGCCAAGATGACCTACATTCGGATTTGACCTAGATTTGATCAAGGCAATCATTCTGACTAAATTTCATCAACATCAACTGAAAAATACAGCCTCTATCGCATACATAATATTTTTCTTTGATTTGTCCTAGCGACCTAGTTTTTGACCCCGAATGACCCATATTCAAACTTGACCTTAATTTCATCAAGGCAATCATTCTGACCAAATTTCATGAAGATCAATGAGAAATACAGTTTTTATTGCATACACAAAGTTTTTCTTTGATTTGACCTAGTGACCTAGTTTTTGACCACAGATGACCCATATTCTAGCTTGACCTAGATTTCGTCAAGGCAATCATTCTGACTAAATTTTATGAATATCCAGTGTAAAATGCAGCCCCTATTGCGTACCCAAAGTTTTTCTTTAATTTGACCGGGTGACCTAGTTTTTGATCCTAAATGACCCATATTCAAACTCCACCTATATTTCATATAGACAAACATTCTGATTAAATTTCATGAAGATCCGATGTAAAATGCAGCCCCTATCGCATACACAAGGTTTTTCTTTGATTAAACATAGTGACCTAGTTTTTGACCCGGGATGACCCATATTCGAATTTGACCTAGATTTCATCAAGGTAATCAGTCTGACCAAAATTCATGAAGATCAATTGAAAAATACAGCCTCTATCGTATACACAAGGTTTTTCTTTGATTTGATCTAGTGACCTAGTTTTTGACCCCAGATGACCCATTTTCGAACTTGGCCTAGATTTTATCAAGGTTATCATTCTCACCAAATTTCATTAAGATCAGTTGAAAAATACAGCCTCTATCGCATACACAAAGTTTTTCTTTGATTTGGTCTAGTGACCTAGTTTTTGACCCCGGATGACCCATTTTCGAACTTGGCCTTGATTTCGTCAGGGTAATCATTTTGACCAAAATTCATGAAGATCAATTGAAAAATACAGCCTCTATGGCATACACAAGGTTTTTCTTTGATTTGACCTAGTGACCTAGTTTTTGACCCCAGATGACCCATTTTCGAAATTGGCTTAGATTTTATCAAGGTTATCATTCTGACCAAATTTCATTAAGATCAGTTGAAAAATACAGCCTCTATTGCATACACAAAGTTTTTCTTTGATTTGACCTACTGACCTAGTTTTTGACCCCGGATGACCCATTTTCGAACTTGGCCTAGATTTCATCAAGGTAATCATTCTGACCAAAATTCATGAAGATTAATTGAACAAGAGGACCATGATGGTCCTGAATCGCTCACCTCTTCCCACATGACCCAGTTTTGAGTATGACGTCGTTTTTTCTATTATTTGACATAGTGACCCAGTTTTGAACATGACCTAGGTATTATCAAGATAAAAATTCTGACCAATTTTCATGAAGATCCATTGAAAAATATGGTCTCTAGAGAGGTCACAAGGTTTTTCTATTATCTGACCTATTGACCTAGTTTTCGAAGGTACGTGACCCTGTTTTGAACTTTACCTAGATATCATCAAGGTGAACATTCTCACTAATTTTCATGAAGATCTCATGAAAAATATGGCCTCTAGAGAGGTCACAAGGTTTTTCTATTTTTATACTACTGGCCTAGTTTTTGACGGAACGTGACCCAGTTTCGAAACTGACCTAGATATCATCAAGGTGAACATCAGATCAATTTTCCTGAAGATCCATTGAAAAATATGGCCTCTAGAGAGGTCAAAAGATTTTAATAATTTTAGACCTACTGACCTAGTTTTTGACCGCAGTTGACCCAGTTTCAAATTTGACCTAGATATCATCAAGATGAACATTCAGACCAACTTTCATACAGATCCCATGAAAAGTATGGCCTCTAGAGAGGTCACAAGGTTTTTTTATTATTTGACCTACTGACCTAGTTTTTGATGGCACGTGACCCAGTTTGAAAACTGACCTAGATATCATCAAGGTGAACATTCTGACCAATTTTCATGAAAATCCATTCACAAGTATGGCCTCTAGAGAGGTCACAAGGTTTTTCTATTTTTAGACCTACTGACCTAGTTTTTGACCGCAGTTGACCCAGTTTCGAACTTGACCTAGATATCATCAAGATGAACATTCAGACCAACATTCATACAGATCCCATGAAAAATATGGCCTTTAGAGAGGTCACAAGGTTTTTCTATTATTTGACCTACTGACCTAGTTTTTAAAGGTACGTGACCCACTTTCGAATTCGACCTAGATATCATCAAGATGAACATTCAGACTAACTTTCATACAGATCCCATGAAAAATATGGCCTCTAGAGAGGTCACAAGGGTTTTCTATTATTTGACATCCTGACCTAGTTTTTGATGGCACGTGACCCACTTTCGAACTTGACCTAGATATCATCAAGATGAACATTCTGACCAATTTTCATGAAGATCTCATGAAATATATGGCCTCTAGAGAGGTCACAAGGTTTTTCTATTTTTAGACCTACTGACCTAGTTTTTGATCGCACGTGACCCACTTTCGAACCTGAACTAGATATCATCAAGATGAACACTCAGACCAACTTTCATACAGATCCCATGAAAAATATGGCCTTTAGAGAGGTCACAAGGTTTTTCTATTATTTGACCTACTGACCTAGTTTTTGAAGGCACGTGACCCAGTTTCGAACTTGACCTAGATATCATCAGGTGAACATTCTGACCAATTTTCATGAAGATCTTGTGAAATATATGGCCTCTAGAGAGGTCACAAGGTTTTTCTATTTTTAGACCTACTGACCTAGTTTTTGAAGGCACGTGACCCAGTTTCGAACTTGACCTAGATATCATCAAGATAAACACTCTGACCAATTTTCATGAAGATCTTGTGAAATATATGGCCTCTAGTGAGGTCACAAGGTTTTTCTATTTTTAGACCTACTGACCTAGTTTTTGACGGCACGTGACCCAGTTTCGAACTTGACCTAGATATCATCAAGATGAACATTCTGACCAACTTTCATAAAGATCCCATGAAAAATGTGACCTCTAGAGTGGTCACAAGCAAAAGTTTACGGACGCACGGACGCACGTACGCACGGACGGACGACGGACACCGCGCGATCACAAAAGCTCACCTTGTCACTTTGTGACAGGTGAGCTAAAAATACAGCCTCTATCACATACACAAGGTTTTTCCTTGATTTGACCTAGTGACCTAGTTTTTGACCTCAGATGACCCATTTTTGAACTCGGCCTAGATTTCATCAAGGCAATCATTCTGACAAAAATCATGAAGATCAGTTGAAAAATACAGCCTCTATCGCATACACAAGGTTTTTCTTTGATTTGACCTAGTGACCTAGTTTTTGACCCCAGATGACCCATTTTCAAATTCGGCCTAGATTTCATCAAGGTATTCATTCTGACCAAAGTTCATGAAGATTAATTGAAAAATACAGCCTCTATCGCATACACAAGGTTTTTCTTTGATTTGACCTAGTGACCTAGTTTTTGATCCCAGATGATCCATTTTCGAACTCGGCCTAGATTTCATAAAGGTAATCATTCTGACCAAATTTCATGAAGATCAGTTGAAAAATACAGCCTCTATCGCATACACAAGCTAAATGTTGACGGACAGACAACAGACGGACGCCAGACATTGAGCGATCAGAAAAACTCATCTGAGCATTGCTCAGGTGAGCTAAAAAGCAATGTGTCTATCACACAACTGCTCCCTTTTTTCAAAAAAAGGAAAGTAAGACAAAAAAAGATATTTACTTCTGCAAGTATTAATGCTTTATTTCATTTCTCTCTAAGGGATAATGCAAGTAAGAACTTACAGTGGCCAGTTGGTGAACTCGTTTATCACATTTTCACTGATCATAGTCAAGCCTCTACATAACAGATTGCTCACAAATCCTTTATACATGGATACTGGGGGCTGAAAATATATACATTATAGTACAACAAGAGCAAAGCAATGCTGAGCAATACACGCCCGAAGGTATTACCTTTGACTCCTAAGTGTGACCTTGACCTTGAAGCGAGCCAGCTGAAACATGCGCTCTGCATGTCATCTCGATGTGGTGAACATTTTGTGTCAAGTTTCTTTAAAATTCTTAAAGACTTACAGAGCGGACACGAAACAAAATCATAAGACATTTGACTCCTAATCGTGTCCTTGACCTTGAAGTGAGCCATTCAAAACATGTGCTCTGCATGTCGTCGATGTGGTGAACATTTGTGTCAAGTTTCTTCAAAATTCTTCAAGGGATTCCAGAGTTACAGAGCTGACATGAAATTGCTAACGGACAGACGGACACTGGCATCATAACATAATATGTCCCTTCGGGCATATAAAAATTTACACTGACATAGCCAGAACTTTGTAATTTATACTCAAATCTCTATAAAGAAAAGGGGGCTACCTCTGATCTTACAGAAGCTGAATCAGCAAAATAATTTCTGATAGAAATACACATCCTTTGTATAATTAGTTCTATAAAGGGGTACGTAACATTTACATAAGAGAATGGCCCAAAATGTTTGAAAATTTCCAATGTTAATGACAATCAGTAAAATAATTAACTTTTATTACAATGATGTCTGATCTAATAAAACATCATATACAAAGCATGAAAATCTTAGTAACTGTTTCATTAATCATTTCCAAATTATCATAGGTACAGAACAAACACCAAAATTAACACTTTCATCTTTTACATTCATTATGAACAAGTCCTTTGTCATAAAGTTTCTTTGCTATTCAAGAATTATGAGTTGTCAATGAATGTCTGATTGTAAATTATTTTTGAGTTGGATGACTACCCTAAAACATATCTTAAAGTTCTGGTGTAATTTTTATAAAAAAAATTTGTGAATCTGTAACCAATATTTTGATGTTGAAAGTGATATTTTTTAGAAAATAGCTCACAATATAGTGACAGTAAGCATTTCATAAGCTGTCACTAATATTGGAAATTTGCAAAAACTAAGAGTCATTTTAGAAATGTATACACATGACATTTATGCACAAGTTGTAATAATTTTTTTACCTAACCAAACAAGGTCATATTCATGAATAAACAATGTTACATTTTGTATATGATGTTTATTAAATACTCATTCAAAAACTCAAACATACCGACGTTTAAATTTTGTATCGGGTGTGTGAAGTCATTTGTGACATCAGTTTCATGTATGTCGTTGCGTTAAAAGTTCTTTAACTACAATATTTTCAATTTCACTCAGGTTTAATAACAAATTTCTATCATTCATATAATTTTAAGTGTAGATGCATATGTAACAAGAGCACCGCCTTGTGGGTGCAGATTCATCTGATTTATTTGTCTCTGTATAATAGAAATATTCTCCTACCCATTTCTAAGTCCAAAAGGGGCCATAATTCTTGCAAAAAGCAATATAGAGTTACAGCTCTTGCTTCGGTACTTGCTGTGCAGAGTCAGCTTTTAATGGCGAATAACTGCTCCAAGTTTTAAAGCAATAACTTTGACTGTTAAGGAGAAAAGTTGACCTAAGCGCAAAACTTAACCAAGAATTCTGATATTTTCTAAGTCCAAAAGGGGCCATAATTCTTGCAAAAAGCAGGATGGTGTTATGTTTCTTGCTGTACAGAGTCAGCTTTTGATGGTGAACAAGAGTTGCAAGTATTAAAGGAAAAGAGAAAAGCTGACCTAAACACAAAACTTAACCAAGAAATCTGATTTTCTAAGTCCAAAAGGGGCCATAATTCTTGCAAAAAGCAGGAGTTATGTTTCTTGCTGAACAGTGTCAGCTCTTGATGGTGAACAAGTGCTGCAAGTATTAAAGGAAAAGTTTGATAGTTTAGGAGAAAAGCTGACCTAAACACAAAATTTAACCAAGAAATCTGATTTTCTAAGTCCAAAAGGGGCCATAATTCTTGCAAAAAGCAGGAGTTATGTTTCTTGCTGAACAGAGTCAGCTCTTGATGGTGAACAAGTGTTGCAAGTTTCAAAGCAATAGCTTTGTTAATTTAGGAGAAAAGTTGACCTAAACATAAAACTTAAGCAAGAAATCTGATATTTTCTAAGTCCAAAAGGGGCCGTAATTTTTGCAAAAAGCAGGATGGAGTTATGTTTCTTGCTGTATAGAGTCAGCTATTGATGGTGAACAAGTGTTGCAAGTTTCAAAGCAATAACTAGAAAAGCTGACCTAAACATAAAGCTTAACCAGGCAACGCCAACGCCAACCAAGTGATGACAATAACTCATCATTTTTTTTCAAAAAATCAGATCAGCTAATAAAAAGATTATTAGACTTGCATCGAGAAATATGCACTTGTTCTTTCGTGGAATAATATTGAGCTCATAAAGGTGTGCAATATTTCTGCTATAGAACTCATGCATTTAACCTATAAGTACTATATACTTGAACTATTTATTTCCCTTTGTATAAGCCTCAAGCTTGTGACACATGCATTAAATACATACCGAGATGTAGTGTGCTGGGTATGTTGAATCTTTCTTAAAAAAAAAAAAAAAAAATGAGTGCATGTATCATAATTCAACAATAGAATTTGTTATCATACCTTATTTCTGTTGAGTTTCATCATTAAAGGGACTACTGTTATAGGTAACAAATGTGTACTCTGTGCTGGATAGAAAATCTGAAAATATATATCACAAAAATTTAGGTTTAAACTTTCAATTCTACATCAGAATTCTCTTTAAGTAAAAGTAATTTGATATAATATGATTATATAACAGTTCTTAAGTACCCACAAAATAAAATAAAATGACTCATAGTCATCAGAAATTTTTTCATCTGACATAGAAATGAATCCGTAATCACAGTTTAATTCCAAACAAGGTCCAGTGTTTACATGTAAGGAACATGCCTACAGACGTCTCTCAAAGCTTTTGTTTTCATTTATTAGTACATGTATTTAGAACAAGCACCCGTACATTCTATGGAATATCTATTAATGGAAAAGCTATGTATTTTGTGAAGTATACAGTAAAGAACGGAAGTAAAATATAATAACTTTAACAGTTACAGACAGTACTTTTTATCATACAAATAATATTTATACTATTACTTCTGTCGACAACCATACTGGAGGCAAGCACTTAATTTTAATCATTTGATGTTGGCTCAAAACTGTATCATTTAACCTTTACCCTGCTATATTTCTAAAATGGACTGGTGCATCATTCAGTGCCATTAATTATTTGAAAGGGTGTTCAATTAAAATTTATTGACTGAATAGCGAACAGTTTGCACTCAGGTCGCAAAGGCAGAATTACTTGACGCCAGCACGCTAAAGGTTAACATCATACAGAGTTCTCACAAGACTATGAAACATGATCCCCATGCACAAAGTATGCTCTGTGTGACAAATCTGACAAAAGACATTTTGTCAAGTGTAGTTCATCCTGTACCTCTCAGTCATGCTGACAAGTTGTCAGTTGCCTGCAGAGAAAAGTCAATATTTACGGCATAAAACCCAAGAACGCTGGTGAGTCTAACTTAGGTTAGCAGAATTGCCATAACATAAATAATGATGATAAACAGCATATGAGCTGTGCCATGAGAAAACCAACATAGTGGCTTTGCGACCAGCATGGATCCAGGACAGCCTGCACATCCGCGCAGTCTGGTCAGGATCCATACTGTTCGCTTTCAAAGCCTATTTTAATTACAGAAACTGTTAGCGAACAGCATGGATCCTGACCAGACTGTGCGGATGCGCAGGCTGGTCTGGATCCATGCTGGTCGCAAACCCACTATGTCATGGCGTGGCTCATTTAAACTTTAGCCTGCTGGTTACAAGTAATTCTGCCTTTGCGACCACTCAGACCAAGATCAACCTGCAAGTCCGTGCAGGCTGATGATTGTCTGCACTGTTCGCTATTCAGTCAGTACATTTTCCGTGAACACCCCTACGAATAATAAATGATACTGCCCATATTGAATGATGGACCAGTCCATTTTAGAAATCAGGGATGAGAATGCCCTCTGACCAAAAAAGAGGAAATCAGAGAATACCATCTACTCCTTTTAACAATATTACAATTTTTGCACATATCTTACCAAATCTGATAACTTTAATTTCAAACTGAGGAGACCAGCTAACAAGAGGGCCATAATGGCCCTATATCGCTCACCTGTTATCATTGCACTTAAGGACAAGAAGGTCAAGAAATCATAATCAAGATCAATCAAAAGAATCATGAGAAAATATAGTTGAAATTTTCTTAATGGTACACCTAAAAATTGGAGGTACCATCCATGTTGTACCACAGAAAAGTGGTCTCGGTTTTTCACTATGGCTAATAATAAAAAAAATACTAAATAAGCTATTTATAGTAACATAAATGGGAAGTAATTCAAAAAAAATATTGTAAGTGAACAAAAGTAGGATCTGCCAAATAAAAACAAGAGCACTGCATTATGCAACGCAAATGCAGAGCAATATACACACAAAACAAAGTCATATGACCTTTGACCCCTAAGCGTGACCTTGACCTTGAAGTGAGCCATCCGAAACATGCGCTCTGCACATCATTTCAATGAGGTGAACATTTGTGTCAGGTTTCTTTGAAATCCTTCATGGGGTTCACGAGTTACAGAGCGGAAGGGAAATTGCTAACCAACAGACAGACAGACAGACACTGAGGCGATAACATAACACATCCCTTCGGGCATATAAAAAGGAATCGAGATCTTATGGTGATACAAGTTGTGTGCAAGTTTGGTTAAAATCAAACCAGAAATGAAGCTGCTATTGTGCAGACAAGGTCAAAATAGCTAATTCTGGCCCTATCAGGGGCCCATCTGAAACCCATTATGGGATCTGGCCGGTTCAAGAAAGGAACTAAGATCTTATGGTGACACAAGTTTTGTGCAAGTTTGATTAAATTCAAATCATAAATGAAGCTGCTATTGTGCAGACAAGGTCAAAATAGCTAATTCTGGCCCTATCAGGGGCCATAACTCTGCAACCCATAATGGAATCAGGCCAGTTTAAGAAAGGAACCAAGATCTTGTGGTGATATAAGTTAATGTGTGCAAGTCTGGTTAAAATAAAATCATAAATGAAGCTGCTATTGTGCAGACAAGGTCAAAATAGTTAATTTTGGCCCTTTCAGGGGCCATAACTCTGAAACCCATTAAAGGATCTGGCCGGTTCAAGAAAGGAACTGAGATCTTATGGTGACACAAGTTTAATGCAAGTTTGATTAAATTCAAATCATAAATGAAGCTGCTATTGTGCAGACAAGGTCAAAATAGCTAATTCTGGCCCTTTCAGGGGCCATCACTCTGGAACCCATAATAGAACCTGGCCAGTTCAAGAAAAGAACCAAGATCTTGTGGTGATACAAGTTGTGTGCAAGTTTAGTAAAAATCAAATCATAAATAAAGCTGCTATTGTGCAAACAAGGTCAAAATAGCTAATTTTGGCCCTTTCAGGGGCCATAACTCTAGAACCTATAATGGGATCTGGCCAGTTCAAGAAAGGAACCAAGATCTTATGGTGATACAAGTTGTGTGCAAGTTTAGTAAAAATCAAATCATAAATGAAGCTGCTATTGTGCAGACAAGGTCAAAATAGCTAATTTTGGCCCTTTCGGGGGCCATAACTCTGGAACCCATAATGGGATCCGGCCAGTTCAAGAAAGGAACCAAGATCTTATGGTGATACAAGTTGTGTGCAAGTTTGGTTAAAATAAAATCATAAATGAAACCACTATCTTGCAGACAAGAAATTGTGGACGGACGACGGACGGACGGACGACGGACAAAGGGTGATCACAAAAGCTCACCCTGTCACTATGTGACAGGTGAGCTAAAAAGAGGAAAAATGACATCCCTGAGAAATATAGCAGAGTAATGTTAGACTTGGGTTAAACAAAAAGACTGTAATGTAATAAGTTTTCGATACCTGGCAAGATCTTCTCATTACTATAAATGGATGCGAAATGAACTCGAACGCCCAGGTACTGAAATGAAAGGGATCATTAGTGCACAGGGCTAGTAATTAGTATTAGTGTTGACTTACAGTATAAAGCAAGTGTTCAATATCATACTCTGATTTAGTTAACAGTCCTAAGACGAGAGGTTTTGGAGATAAAGTCCTGACAAGAATTTCTACGTACATGTAACAATTAGAGCTGTTCGTAAGACAGTGTGCTTAGTTTTTCAAAAACATGTAAGTTGAATAAGGGCCATAACTTGCCAAGACCAATGTAAAGGAGTAATTGATTACAATTTATTACAATCAAAATTTTATTACAGCAACTTACATGCAAAATATCAGCTCAGATATAAGCTTGCATGTAAAACTTTAACCAAGGTGTGATGCTGACGATGACAGTGAAAGCTACAAATGGGTGAATAAAATAGCTCTAACTATTCTTAGAACAGTCTAACTAAAATCAAACTGCCGCAACTTGGTGTACAATATCTATCATAAACCACTTTTATAAATATAACATTAGGCTTAATTTGATATTACTTCATAAGAAGTTCCAGTGAGATTAAACCAATAATACTTAAAGATACAAGTTCAGACAACATTATCTAACAAAAGCTGTCAATAAGACAGCACGCTTGACTTTTCTCAGTGTTTGACTCTGAATTAAAGCTTTGCCAGTAAAAACTTTCACCAAATAATTCTAAGTTAAAAAGGGGCATAACTCTGTCAAAATTCAAATCAGAGTTATGGGGATTGTTTCTCCTGATGCAGACTTTGATAGTAAATAACTATTTTAAGTTTCAAGTCAAAAGCTTTGATAGTAACAGAGATATTTGACTTTATCAAAAACTTCAACAAAAAAAAATTTTAAGTTAAAAATGGGCATAACTCTGTCAAAGTTCAAATCAGAGTTATGGGATTGTTTCTCCTGGTGCAGACATTGATAGTAAATAACTGAATAAGTTTCAAGTCAAAAGCTTAGATAGTAACAGAGACATTTGACTTTATCAAAAACTTTAACCAACGGTGACGCCGACGTTGGGGTGAGTGCAATAGCTCTACTTTTTCTTTGAAAAGTCGAGCTAAAAATTACAACTAAACAGCCATAACTCTGCATTAAATAATTTGAATAGAATATTTGCTTATAATATGTGTATCTTTCCACAGTAATGAAGCACTGAATTCTAGCCAGTTGGCAGTGGTTGCTGTGAAGTAGCATGTTAGACAACATGGAGTTGTTGCAACTATTATTTGTCAGCTTCTCCAAATTTTTAAGACAGCATAAAAACATACCTTCCAATTCCGATTGCCATTCCTGCAACTTTCTTCATTTGTTCTAAAAAAGCAATCAAACAAGAGAAAATTAATTTGCATTGCTGCAAGGGATATAAGGAGAATATTACTGTGTCATGCAACAGGTTACCTCAGTTGGTAGAAAACTTGCTCTGTAAGCAAGGGGTCCTGGGTTCCAGCCCTGAACTGACTGCAAAGTTTTCTCACCCAGTTTTCAAACATTTTGGGTGCTTCCGCTGATGTCACATAATAAGATCTAATCATTGAAATGGGTAGAAAATGTGTAGGTGGCTGGTTTGCTCAGTCAGACTAGAGCATCAGAATGATTGGCTATACTATTTTGATTTATCAAGATGGATTATTTTATGCTCTGCTATTTTATCATTCCTATCCCTGTGTGTGTGGTTACAGGACAGCGACTGTTAAAAGTTATCACCCTGTCCCTCTTTGCCAGCCTTTTACACTAAGAATGGTATTTCTAGACCCTAGTCATAGCCTTTACTCTGTCTAAATAGCTGATCGCATGTATTGACTGAGGCCCAACAGGGATAGCCGAATTCGGAGCTCTATGTATAGATCTACCTTGAGACCCAAGGTTCAAGTCCCTGTCTGGCTTTAAAATGTTTCTGTGACACTTTTGAAGACTGCGACCATGCAGTAAAAGGTCCTATAGGAAGTAATGTTATATAATAAACAAGAGGGTCATGATGACCCTTAAATCGCTCACCTGAGTAATATGAGCTACATGTTTCAAATGTCAAACTGATGCTAAAAATATTAAGAAAGTAGGTCAGTAGGCCACATTCATGGTCACTGAAAGTCAGTCTTAAGATCGCTGTGCAAAACTGTTTATGTCATTCAAATTTCAAGGCTGTATCTTAAACAACAACAGGGCCATGATGGCCCTATACTGCTCACCGGAGTTTAGTTGCTTGCTTAAACAAACTTCTTTGCTTAAGCTTCACTCACAAAAACTAGGTGAGTAGGTCATGGTAAAGATTATTCAAGAGAACTACTGAAATCTGTTTAGAAATTAAACTGGTGGTCCAAATTTCTTTGCTGTAGCTTCAAAAAACAAGAAAGTAGGTCAGTAATTCAGGGTTAAGTATATTAAAGATGACCATTAAAATCAGTATCAAAAGTTATAAACTGGTCCAAATCTCTATGCTGTATCTTCAAAAACAAGAAAGTAGGTCAGTAGGTCATGATTAAGACAATTCAAAATGAATATTGAAATCTGTATCAAACATTATGCTTGTGGTCCAAATTTCTTTGCCGCTGTTTCAAAAACATTTAAGTCTATGTAAAACAAGGGACCATCCGAACGTGGCCTATATTGACCCAAGGGTCATGATTTGAACAATTTTGGTAGAGAACCACTAGAGCATAACACATACTAAATATCTAAGATCTTAGGCCTTATGGTTTAAGACAATAATTTTTTTAAAGGTTTTCCCCTGTACAAGTCTATTTAAACCATGAGCTCCCTGGGATGGGGCAATATTTGACCCCAGGGGGATAATCTGAACAATCTTGGTAGAGGACCACTAGATAATGCTATATATAAAATATCAAAGCCCTAGGCCCGATGGTTTTGGACAAGACGATTATCAAAGTTTTTCCCAATATAAGTCTATATAAACCATGTGACCCCCGGGGCGGGGCCATATTTGACCCTAGGGGTATAATTTGAACAAACTTGGTAGAGGAGCACTAGATGATGCTACATACCAAATATCAAAGCCCTAGGCCCTATGGTTTTGGACAAGACGATTATCAAAGTTTTTCCCTATATAAGTCTATATAAACCATGTGACCCCCGGGGCGGGGCCATATTTGACCCTAGGGGTATAATTTGAACAAACTTGGTAGAGGATCACTAGATGATGCTACATACCAAATATCAAATTCAATTCTTTGAATTTTTTTTAAAGAAGACCATCCAAGGAACATCCCTGTGAAGTTTCATCAAAATTGGCCTAGTGGTTTAGGAGGAGATGTTGTTTAAAGGAAAGTGTGGACAGATGCCAGATGGACGGATGCCGGACGTTGAGCGATCACAATAGCTCACCCTGAGCACTTTGTGCTCAGATGAGCTAAAAACAAAAAAGTAGGTCAGTAGGTCAAGGTCACAGTCAAGTGACCCCTAATCACTTGGGGTCATCAGGTAATTATAATTAAACAGTCTAGGAAATATGATCTGAAAACTTTTGAAGTAATTTTTCCTATATATCTCATATAACAAGTGACCCCCGGGGCAGGGCCTCTTTTCACCCCAGGGACATAATTTGATCAATCTTGTTAGAGATCCACTAGGCAATGCTACATACCAAATATCAAAGGCCTAGGCCTTGAACTTTCAGATAAGATTTTTTAAGGAGATTAAAAAAAGTTATTCCTATATAAGTCTATGTAAAACTTGGGACCCCCAGGGCAAGGCCTCTTTTCACCCCAGGGGCATAATTTGAACAATCTTGGTAGAGGACCACCAGGCAATGCTACAGACTAAATATCAAAGGCCTAGGCCTTGTGGTTTCAGACAAGAAGATTTTTAAAGCTTTTTTCTTATATAAGTCTATGTAAAACTTGGGACCCCTTGGGTGGGGCCTCTTTTCAACTCAGGGGCGTAATTTGAATAACCTTGGTAGAGGACCAATGCAATATACCAAATATCAAAAGCCCTAAGGCCTTGCAGTTTCAGACATGAAGATTTTTTAATGTTTTTTCCTGTATAACACCAGGGTTTTTTCTAGCTAATTTGGGAACATAGCCTATACCCCCAAAATTGGGAATTTTGTCGCGTAAATGTTCCAATTTGGGAAATATTTAGTCCCATAGGATAAAGTAAGGATGTGTTAAAGGACTTTCTCATACACTTGTTTCACATTTTAGAACATCTTTAACATACTTCCATTATAAAATTGTCCATAATTTGGACAATTTTTGTGCAATTTTGATGAAATTTTTTTCAGAATGTAGATTTGGAATTTTTGCAGTCATTTTGAGAAAAAAACATACTTTTTGGCATTGGGAATATAGCCGAATAACGGCTATAAAAACGGCCGAAAAAAACCCCTGAAGACTATGTAAAACTTGGGACCCCCGGGGCAGGGCCTCTTTTCACCCCATGGTAACAATTTGAACAATCTTGGTAATACTACATATCTAATATCAAAGGCCTAGGTCTTGTGGTTTCAGACAAGAAGATTTTTAAAGTTTTTTCCCTATATAAGTCTATGTAAAATTCTAACACGATCCAATTCATTTTCCTATTAAACAAAGAAGGCTGAAAACAGTGAATTATTATATAACAATTCACTGTTCTGACATCACAATTATTACGTCATAGCATCAAATGGCATATAGCGGCATGCTGGAAAAGAAACCAATTTAGTGATTTGCTCTTGAATAAAATCGTTGTTTGTCGTTCATATGCGTATCATTATATCACGAGGGCTGTGCCCTCGTGATAATAATTCCTTCGCATCTGAACTCCAAACAATGATTTATTCAGCAAAATCACTAAATGAGATACATTATGTTGTATTTCTTAATTTGGCACCCCCGGGGCAAAGCCTCTTTTCACCCCAGGGGCATAATTTGAACAATTTCATAGAGAACCGTTAGATGATGTTACATGCCAAATATCGAGGTTCTACGCTTTGTGGTTTTGGACAAGAAGATTTTTTAAGTTTTTCCTTTCGGTTGCCATGGCAACCAGAGTTCTGTGTGGAATTCAGTTCTTTGAATATTTTTGAAAGGGGACCATCCAAGGATCATTCCTGTGAAGTTTCATCAAAATTGAACTGGTGGTTTAGGAGGAGATATTGTTTAAAGGAAAATGTTGACGGATGAGGGACAGCGTACAGACTGCCGATGACATTAAATTGCAGAAATAAAACACAAAATATAGAATCTACATTCATAAAATGTCAGCAAAGCAACGGTTTATGCTTTAATGTCAACATAAATTCATTTTCAAATGTAGTGGTTCTCGTATCGGGTGGCCTCGGTAGCTCAATTGGTAGAGCACTTGCACAGTAAGCCGAAGGTCCGAGGTTCGAATCCCCGTCGAGGCTGCACATTTTTCCTGAGACTGTTACATTTGGGGGCTCGTCTGGGATGCTCACCCTTGGAGCCCAATTGCGGGGTAAAGCAGTTTGGCCGGGGTGTGCATCTGAATTCGGTTAACAGTCTGCGAAAGACATTGGCCAAGAGTGCCAATGTCTCGCAATAAGAGGGAAGGTGTGTAGCGGATCCCGGCTGAGGCTGCACATTTTTCCTGAGACTGTTACACAAAGAACGAAAGATGTAAATTCATTACAGCAAAGAGCTATAAAAATAAATAGATTGGCAACTTGAAAGGCATATAGAGCAAATCTCGCCAACCTCCCGTGACAAAAAAACAAGATCTCGTTTACCGGGAGTGGCGCTTTCTCCACGCGCCATTTTGTATGCGAAAGCAATTATTCATCGGTAAAATAATTATCACCGTATGACCACGCTTCTTTCCATGGCAAAAAAGCGTGTACTTCGTGTCTTAAGACCATATTACATTAAACTAATTTTGTTTTAGAAGCTAACATGTATTTTAAATGTAGTTTTAAAGGTACAAATAATTTGTAACTCCATGCTCGCTGATTTTATACTTCTTTGATTACAGATAGTTTTGTACATGTAGATTATCTATCAGAAAATGTTCCCAACGGATTCCATTGGGGATTTAGATTAAGTTTAGACGTGACAGAGACAGCGACAGTAAAAAGCTATCACGCTGTCCCAAAACGTCCTATTATTTGGGGACTAAAATTGCATTTCATTTGACAGCTGACCTTGAGATGTATTTTACAATTAATTTACCTGACTGTGAGGGTTGCGGTCGCTGTGCTGGGATGCTCTGGTATTCTCCTGTATAAATCATGCTGTCACTTCCACTTGCATAAGGCATACGCCGAGGGCTGCCGTATTTTTCGTTCATCCTTGGCAATCTGTCACTCATTTTCTTCCCAATTCCAATTCAGGGGAGATAACAACGAATTACCGGTTTTTCGGATATCCTCGGACTTGTACGTAGGCATAAGTAAACACTGCATTTCTTATTTTGGCTAGACGTGTCATATTTTCCTTGAAAATATCACTAAATATGACAGACAAGAACTTGACAGCTATTCTGTATAAACAAGGAGATATTCGTTTAGTAAGTTAACATATTTCTTTTGAATGACATCCATTGATTTTGTGTTTTTAGCTGGCATTCGTATTTGTTTACAGCATTGGCCAAATTATTATGTGCTGATCATGCCAGATATTCTGATCATAAGAAATATTTTACAAGTTAAAGCATAGCAAAAGTTCCTTCTAGGGCACATTTTTTTAAATATAAAATGATCATCTTGTAAAATTTTGGTTGCAATGTCTGTTTTATACTGCCAAAAATGTCAAGTAACTATTTACGCTAGTTATTTAACATTAATTGTTAAATCCTACAACAAATTAAATCAGTTACCACTTTCAGTAGAGTAAATACGGCAATAAGACATTGACCCGGTCAATCCATTACGTTTGGAAGCGTGAATTTGTTACACATAATTAGAGGGTCGCAACGGGGTTTGTTTTTACATATTAACCATGCATTTGAAGGTAACGATAATATTTAATTGTTTATACATTTAAATTTGCTGATATATGTCAATCTGGTCGACTGAATGTGCATATGTTATGTTTTTCAAGAATGGAGGAAATAAAAGAATCAATCAATCATCCTCGGGTTTAGTAATATGTAATCCACTGAACGCGTTCAGTCAGGCCTCAATTAGGAAAGAATAGTTTAACGTCAGAGGTTATTTCTAAGGTCACGGAGTTTAATTGGCCAGTTTGTAATGACAGCAGCTTTCGATATCAGTAGCTCAGTCAAGTGTGACTTACCGAATTATAATGTTCCTTCTCAAGAGAAGGAACAATAAAGGTAAGCTTTATTTAAACATTGCATATAATCAGCATAAAACATGAGTTACAGAGCTCTTGTGCAAAAAACTTGTTATCTGGTAACAGATACACACTTCGTCATAACCTTGCTCTTTATGCACCCCTGTTTTTATCTTTTAAATCACGAACAAATTTTTCATTCTCTTTTATTTTGGCCCGATTTTCTTTTATTTTCTGCTAACAATCTTTGTGGGTTGACACGCACGAAAGTGTCTTCATCCCTGTAATGGGTTATACAGTAATGGAATGTCACAGGGTGTAATAATACAAACTAGCCTGACTATTTTTCATCCTGGCGCAACGTACCTTTTAAATGCTGAGTGCCAAGCATTAAGGGATTAAACCCCAGGCCTTCTGCATTCAAAGCTGACACTCACTGACTTACTGGCTTACCTCAGTTGCAATGACAGTGGCAATGTTAAAACAACCGAAGTATATGCCATACCATTCTGACATGAGTAAAGTATACTAAACTTATTTATAATTTAGCAAAGTTGATCATCTTGTTTTGATGAAAAATCTGAAATCTATAGAGTGAAAGGCTTAACTTAAGGCCAATACAGATTTAAAAAGGTAACTTACTTACTTAGTCCATATAATGGTTTAAAGTAACTATTGGATGGTACAGGTTTCAAGTTCTTTCCTACAGTAACTATAGCACTTAACACATATTACATGTACCTTCATTTTTATGCTCAAATATGGAAGGACCTGCAGGCATAATCTTTAGTGTTTGAACAGTTTGTTTGGCTACCATTCTGTTCATCTGTCACACTTTCTTCAGAATTTAGCTCCTACATTTTTCATCCAATTCAAATAAAACTTGGTGTATTGTGTTTACATGAATTGGACATGTGCATATTTTTGGGACTTTCCTGCTGAGTATTATCCCTTTGACTTGACTATAACTACATCTGTATGTAGCTCCAGTTTCCATCAAATCTAAGTGAACACTTTGTATCAATCATCAACATCATGAAGTAGACATATATATATATATTAAGATTTATTTATTTTGCTTTGCCTCTTTTTTGAATTTTTATTTTATTCTGACCAACATTTCCAGGAGCATTTTGTGAGACAATGTTTACGAGGGGTGTTCAATAAATACCCGGAAAAGTGCTCTCATTTCTTTATTTCTAGTCTCATTTTGCTAAAATTTGAAAATATGACGGATATGAACATACTGAATTCAAATACCTAAATTACAAATTTCATAACATGCACAATATTTATTTGTCGTCTCCTAGGCAACGTCATCACCTCAAAAGCCGCCCAACGTCATTATGATGCTGTCATATCACACTCAATTAATCAATACTACTCATGATTACCATTGATTCAGTGTTTATCACCATTAAATGCATTTTACACCTTCCTAAGAATAAATAAATACTGTTCGTATGATGTTCAGGACTGTCATGTTGAAGAAATTGGACACTGAACTGATGCCCTGTCAAGGAGCTCTTTAATTTATTAAATGTGACTGAACGTTATTTTACATGTCTGTAACACATGTCGTCAGCAGTATTCTCCTGACCACTTTTAAACGTCACGTCCCACTAATAGAATTTTGTTTTCTTCAGGGCATTGTCAACTAAACCTTTTTCAGCATAGCATTTGTCTCTTTCCTTGATTTTGGATTCAGAACACAAACTGTTATCTCACTTCTCCGTTCAACACTGATTTTCAAGCGACAACCAACTCAATATGCCTGCCATATATTTTAATGATGTCATATTTATAATTTGACATTATTGGCATAACTCTTACTTTTCATATCAGTATTCACCTAATTTAAGAAAAGGTAGCTTGAAAAATAAGTAAATGGAAAGTAATGTTTTAGCGCATGTAAAATAGAAAAAGAGACAAAATTGGGCCGGATGACGTCACATGACGTTGCCATGGGGACTCGCATTTACTTATTATTTATCCAAAGACAATCTAATTTTGACATATCAGCCCAGTATTCCCTAGTCTACATTTTGTAGCATTTTCATTTATTTTTGATGATACATGAAGAATTGAGAGCACTTTTCCGGGTATTTATTGAACGCCCCTCGTATGTTAACATCATTCTTGTTATTGATATTTTACATTTTGAAAAAAATTTGGTTTCCATTTTATGTCTAGAACAGTCAAAAGAGACATTGAAGATATAGCGGATAATAGCATAAAGTCAAACAAGTAAAATTTTGAATTAATTAAATGTAAAATGGCAAATTTTCATGATTTTTTGGACAGCATTAATGTATTCTAAAAGTCTATTGTTATCGGTCATTTAATTGTAATCAATTTATAGAAATGGTCAATATATACATGTATTGTTATGATAATAAATAAAATAAAATAAAAATGAAAGTATTTAATCAAATACTATATCAAGAATATTTTTTATGGTTTAACACATTAGATTTTCAACCTTGAGTATACACTGCATAATCTATAGAATGGCAATTTCATATGCAACATATTTGTTATCATTTAAATTTCTTCAACTTTAGATAATGAACCAGACTACAGACCTATTTTTGGTAATAAAGATGATAGATTATCTAGGTCTTTGACCTAGTTAACTCTGTTGTTATCTTCAGAAGTTCTCTGATTGGCTGTTTTTGATTATTTGGTGTTACTTAAATGAACTTAATTTTTAATTTGCAATTTTATGTGCAGTATTTAATATAGAACCAAGTTATTTCATTAGAGCATGTTTTTGAATTAAGGCTTGTACTGTTGCCTTGCCAAATTTTAGACAGTGTGGAAGTCTTAATGATGACTGTGTCTAGCTATGAAATAAAATACAGTTTATAAAAGTTGGAAACAGGATGTCATATTTGTTAAGTTTCTTGGCAATCAGAACCACTGTTTTGTATTGAAAAAATTAAACAATCACTTTTCTCCTAATTATGCTAATTGTTAACCCTTATGATATATCCATTTTCTCTCCCAAATTAAAATTAGATAAAAGAAGTTATATTTTATATTCAGGAAATAAGATAGGGTTTAATATTAAAGCATTTTCTGGAGTGAAACAAAAAATCTCCAAAAAGTGGGTTATATCACGATTTGACTGTTAAGTAGGAGTGGAATTTTACCTGTACAATATTTTTTGTGACTAATTCTCTTAAAAGTTTAAAAGTTATAATTATTGTGACATACCATGATAATATTGTACTGTACAGATGAAACAAAATTAACCAATGTCTTCCCTCAACATTTTATTATAGCTTGATGAAAAGATGAATTCAAAGGAGTGTTCACTGGTCACTGGTTCGAGTGTTCACTGTTCACTGGTTCCAGCTGCTTAATGGTATCACATCCATAAATTCTCATATAATACTAGTACCTGGCTCTCCGGTACCTGGCTCTCCATGATATACTGAGCCTTCTTCATATTTAATTTTGTATCAGCTAAGAAATATAGTACTGATATACATGTGCAACTTTGCATATTAATATATTGTCTCTATAGTAAATGGTTTTTTAAAAATCTTTTTAGGAAGAAAAAGAAATACCAGAACCAGGACCAGGGCGTAAGTTTATGGATTTTTAGTGTATAACTAGTCTGTGTTTCACTTCCGTAAATTTATAATAAAGATGTACACTACCACTTAATTGTCTAAAAAAAAATATGTGATTGAATTTTTGGTAGACATTTAATTTAAAATTTTGGTCATGCTATCTTTCAGTTTTATATGATTAGGAGTAACTGGTTGCATACTGAGAACAGATTTACAACTGAGAAGATATCCCCATTATATATCTAGGATTTAACTTGTGACCATTGCTAGCCAGTCTTTGATATGGAAATTTAGTCTTTGAAATATTAAGTTTTCAAAGTTATTGAAAAGGCAAATACTTAATATAATGGTCAGTTACTTATGGAGAATAGGGTTTCAACTTGACTGTTTTTCAAGTAGTAGAACTTTTGTAATCAGCCTTTTAGTTGGCATTGGGTCACAAAAGTTCTGGTTTAAGTTTTGCATGTAAGCAAGTTTCTCAGAAACTACTTGGCCAAATACTTCCACTCTTCACACAATCATGTCTTTGGCATCATGAGAAGACCTCCCAGACAAGTGACATAACTCTGTTATTCCCCTTTTCAATTGAGAATTTCAGGTTAAAGTTTTACATGTAAGCAGGTTTCTCAGAAACTACCTGGTCAAATGCTTTTGAACTTCACACATGTCTTTGGCATCATAAGGTGACCTTACAGGGCAAGTCGCATAACTCTAGTTTTTAACTGACATAATTATGCCTGTTTTTAACTTAGAAAGGACCTCGGACATTTTCCTATTCAGTTTGCCTATCCGATTAAGGAAAAAGTGACATAGGGATAGACTTCTGAAATTGCATAGTTACGGTAGTTGAAGACCATTTCTTGATAAATGCGACTTCATTTTACAAGTTTATGTACAAAAAAGAAGACTTTGTAGATATTTCTCATTCTCTTTTCTATTAAAATATGAACATAAATCATTTTTATGTTTTAAACATCTTTCCCCCCCAGTGACGCAACAAAATAGTTCACATGCCTTTGTAAATAATTATTATATACGTATGCTGCAAAAATGGCACTTGGTCACAGGTGGGAAAGTGTTTAAAATTGAAAAAAACTATGTACAGGGTGTCAGCAAATAAAGTTTTACATAAATATTTGACACTTATTGCATGTGTTTCCTAAACCTTACATATCTACAGCTTTATTCATTTTTATGCCCCCGAAGGAAGGCATATAGTTTTTGAACCGTCTGTCGGTCTGTCAGTCTGTCCGCAATTTTAGTGTCTGGTCCATATCTTTGTCATCGATGGATGGATTTTCAAATAACTTGGCATGAATGTGTACCACAGTAAGACGACGTGTCGCGCGCAAGACCCAGGTCCGTAGCTCAAAGGTCAAGGTCACACTTAGACATTAAAGGATAGTGCATTGATGGGCGTGTCCGGTCCATATCTTTGTCATCGATGGATGGATTTTCAAATAACGTGGCATAAATGTGTACCACAGTAAAACGACGTGTCGCGCGCAAGACCCAGGTCCGTAGCTCAAAGGTCAAGGTCACACTTAGACGTTAAAGATTAGTGCATTGATGGGCGTGTCCGGACCATATCTTTGTCATCGATGGATGGATTTTCAAATAACTTGGCATGAATGTGTACCACAGTAAGACGACGTGTCTCACGCAAGACCCAGGTCCGTAGCTCAAAGGTCAAGGTCACACTTAGACAATAAAGGATAGTGCATTGATGGGCGTGTCCGGTCCATATCTTTGTCATCGATGGATGGATTTTCAAATAACTTGGCATGAATGTGTACCACAGTAGGAAGACGTGTCGCACGCAAGACCCAGGTCCGTAACTCTAAGGTCAAGGTCACACTTAGACATTAAAGGTCATTTTTCATGATAGTGCATTGATGGATGTGTCCGGTTCATATCATTGTCATTCATGCATGGATTTTAAAATAACTACACATGAATGTGTGACACAGTAAGACGACGTGTCGTGCGCAAGACCCAGCTCCGTAGGTCAAAGGTCCTAAACTCTAACATCGGCCATAACTATTCATTCAAAGTGCCATCGGGGGCATGTGTCATCCTATGGAGACAGCTCTTGTTGTAAATATTTCAAGCACAGAAAACACTAAACTAAATAAATAGGGGACATAGAAAGTGAAGCTAGAAAGCAGACAGATCCTTATATTTTATCATATGAATTTTTCAATCAGATCTATTACCTCTTGACAGTCTAAGTCCGTCGATAGAGTGTCATCAGGATTGAGACAACTGCATCTGTCGTAAGTCAAGAACCAAGCAAGTGGCTTCGACATGTTACATGTGTGTCTTCAATGTAAACATGACAAAGAAATACAGACAAACTTCTATGGGAATAGTGCCACTTAGGTGCATTTTTTTTTACCTTTTGTAGGACACAGTTGAAGCGAACCTAGAATGCATTTTAAGAGCAACATTTGCTTTTATTCAATCCAGTATCCTGTACCCTAACAGAACTACACCAGACACCATCTCATTAACTAACCTAGTTGCTTCCAGAACTTACACTGACACCCATAGAACTAATACTGACTCACCCATAACTAACACTGACACCCCCAGAATTAACATCAATTCGCTCACATGTCTGAAACTTATTTCGAAGCCAACTGAAATACTAGTAAGGACCTCAAAGAACTAACACAGACACTCCAAGAATATCTATATAAATGTTGATACTAGCTGGTGAAGTTCTGTTCCACTGATATAAAATGCTAAAAGTAAGGCATCTCTGAACCCACAGTGGAATAGGCAGTCTCCTGCACCCCTCTGTTTCAACTGTAAAAGGCCAACTACGCCAATGTATGGCCAGCTACACCACTGCATGTATTCCATAATAATCCTCAACATAAAGCCTGGTCAGTATTGTACTAGCATTTAGGAGTGACCTGTCGCTTTTATTAATAGATTTGAAAGGTTACTGGAATAAACCACTTCAATAAAGGGGTACCCTACTTTTTTATAACTTACTTTTATAATAGATATTTAAATGACTGTTCTCTTCGACAATAAGACGCATTGGTGCAGTGGTAAGCGTGATGGCTCTAGAATCTAACTTATGTGAGTTCGAATTCCGACGGAGATGAATTTTATTTTTTCATTTTATATTTTGCTAACATACGTTTTAAAATGATGATAATGTTAAACATGTATTTGAATCGCATTACTTGTATCCTTTTGCTATTTTCAAATATAATATAGGTTTTTCAAATATCTTCTTGATTGTGAATTATTCAGCATGGTTGACAAAGCTCTTAACAATTTGGTCACTCAATTAGCTGATGACACTGATTCGGAGGAAACTAACAGTTACACCAACATCAAGTGTGAAGATGCTCCATTGGACGCGTGTGTTTGAAATGTATTGAATATATTGAAATTGTACGAATGAAATAAAAAATTGAGAAATGATGAAATAAATTGTAATAAAAACAACAACATGAAAATGTAAGTAAAACAAATTCAATCATAAAACAAATCGCACAGTGTGGGATTCGAACCCACAGCCTCTTAATCGCAAAAGTTAAATCACTAACAAGATTCCTCAATTGTACCAACTGAGCTACCGATACATTTTAGCTTGTACATTATTTGAAATGTATTTATAGTTTTAAAAACGTCAAATATCTTTCAATCCCTTATTTAATAAATGGAGCAGTCTGGAAAATACAAATCTAAAAATAAAAGCGACAGGTCACTCCTAATTGCTAATACATGTGTATAAATACAGTATAGCAATAGATTTATAGAAAACAAACAATAGGATATGATCAATGCATCAGTGTTATCATGGGCACTCGGGTGTAAATAACTGAAGTAACGGTACAGTTAGGGACCAAAAGTTTTGTTCCACTTTTATTTTTTCCGTTTCGTTTATTTTCAAAAATGTCAGTAACACTGAAAATCTGCATGGTATCAGTTTATTTATTGTGTTAAAATATTTCATAGTAGACATACCTTAAATACCAATGCTTATTTTAACTAAAAATACACATTTTAAATTTTTCAAAAATATGACCCTTAGTTACAAACTGTTCGAATTTCAAGAATACGAATATGAAATAAAACTATTTTTTGTGACAGTTTGATAGGAATATAACTTATTTATCAGCATTTGAAGCTGTTATATAAAACTATCAGCTACTGAAGTCAAGAAATAGCATTGAACTTAGGGCAAAATCCCTAGCATAATGTCCGATGTCCTTTTGCTTAAAGGTTTGCATATAAGCAGATATCTCAAAACCTATCAAGTGAAATACTTTCTTACTTAAAACCTGTCTTTGGTATCATGAGATGACCTCTTATGGCAAGTTACATAACTCTAGCTATTATTTTGTCAAAATTATACCCCTTTTTAACATAGAAATCTTGTGAAAGTTTTGCATGTAAGCAATTATCTTAGGAACTACTGAACAAGATGTTTTCAGATTCTCCAGATGTCTTTAGCATCATGAGTTGACAGCACATGGCAAGTTTCAAAACTCCAGCTTAAATTATCCTCCCTTGTCAACTTCAAAAAACTTGCCAAAGCTTTTGTATGTAAGCTAGCATTAGGTTGAAGGGCACACTGTCATTAGACAGTTCTTCTTATGGTTTGAAGTCAAGTAAGACTGGTTAGACTAACTGTTCATTGTGTACATATGCTTATAGATGAAACACGATAGTTTGATTTCTACCGACAGTGATTGCACATTTATGATAACATCATTTTACAATTTTTTGTAAGTATTATACTGTATATTATATAATAAAATTAATACAAAATATTTTCACTGGTATGACCTTTTTCATTTATATGATGTTGCCAAATATTGATAGTCAGGAAAAACCAAATCCTTGAGTTTTCACTCTAATTGAAAAGTTATCAGAACAAACGAAAAAAAAAAGAAGCATTGACGCATATTTTTCAGAGGTACAGTTATGTATGCAAGATGTGGGGATCTGTGGCTCTGACGTGCACTATTGGCAACATGGTGCTATTGGTGATTTCATTGTTAAAGCTCCAATGGTACTTGGACATGAGGCTGCAGGTGTGGTCAGTAAACTTGGAGAAGGGGTCACTTCTTTGAAAGTTGGTAAGGCAATATTAAGTTTATTTAAGTTCAGATCTGATGCTATTAACTAGCATACATATAGTAAATTAAAGTCATATATACCCATACAAATTTATTGTTCTATTTATCTGCCCATTTCAGCTGCATTAAGTGTTATAGAAAAATAATGTTTTTTACCTGTAACTGATAAAGAAGAATTACAATTGTAACTGGAAATCTCAAGCAAAGAGACTTCAAGATAACCAAAGGGATTTAGCGTTTTACTTCAAAATAACCAAAATTCAACTTAAAATGATATTTTGTGCACATGTTTTCGGGGCGAGACTTGAAAATATCTTCAAGATAGCTAAAATTGCCAGATGAATTATCAGTAAAATGAATTTTTAGGTTGTTTTAATATATTTAGACCAAATTAGGTTTTACAAGTATTTTATGAATGTATATCTGTAATTATGGTTAAAATGGCAGTGTTCTGTGAATTTTGAAATCAGGGGCAGAAATACAAATAAAGTCAAGTTATGTAACTGTACAAATATGAAATAACACGACTGTAATGATACTAGAGGGAGTATTATGTTACAGGTGACAGAGTAGCTATAGAGCCGGGGGTGCCATGTAGGTGTTGCTCATACTGCAAGAAAGGTCGTTACAACCTCTGTCTTGACATGAAGTTCTGTGCCACACCCCCAATAGATGGAAATCTGGCCAGATATTACGTGCATGATGCAGATTTCTGTTTCAAGTAAGATGTTGTGTGTAAAACTCAAGCTTTCTCTTTTAAATAAGATGTTATGTGTAAAACTTTCACAAATTTTTTATACAAAACATCTTACTTGAAAGAGAAATTTTGAATTATACGCAGAGTATGTTTTGCGAATTTATTGTTGTTGGGCAAGAGTTATGCAAAAAAATTGAGACAGACATAATAATATGACTATGACTGTATTCTATGTAATAAAAAAACTGAACATAAATTGTTCATAGTCTGTTGTTTGTTAACTGATATATTGTTTCAAATAATTTGTTCTTGTTCATTTATGTATGTCTTTTTTTTTCTGTGGTCCAGAAAATATGTTTTGTGTTTGTTTTGGGTTTAACACTTTTTTCAGCAATTTTTCAGTCTTATAATGACGGGCAGTTAACATAACCAGTGTTTCTTGATTCTGTACAAGTACTAACCTGTTTTCCGCAAGTAACTGCGGACTTGCCCACATGAATCAGAGGTGGAGGACGAATGGTTTCAGACAAAATGTCTTTTAACAAATTGTCACGGAGAACATATGCCTCACCCGGGGATTGAACTCCTCACCCCGTGCTCTGTGCTGTGAGCAGCTCAGTTAAATGATTGATATGAGGTACTAAATGGAGAAATTGTTGTATATCTCTGTTGAATAATAATCAGTCAGAGTTAAACTTTGTTTATTCTTCTTGCAGGTTTGAAAAAAATGAGAGAAAGGCTAAAAAATGACATATTGTTATTCCATGATTGTATGAGTATGATGCATTTTAAGATAGGAAGCTTACTGTTCTGATTATTTTTGTACCAGATTACCTGACCATGTGAGCACAGAGGAAGGAGCCCTGTTAGAGCCACTGTCTGTTGGTGTTCACGCATGTAACCGTGGAGGGATAACACTGGGTAGTAAAGTTCTCATTTGTGGTGCAGGTATGTATGCATTCACTGAATAGTGTATATAGAAAGTATGAAGGAAGTATGAAGTTAGAAAGGAGCACACATGATTGTTTGAAATATATGAAATATGTTATTTGGAAAAAACAAAGGGATTTAAATATTGTAAAATGATAAAGTGGAAACTGCAGTCAATATGATCTGTTATTCTCACACATGGTAACTGGTAGTTAAAACTTACATTTTTAGCTTGACTATACAAAGTATAGAGAGCTATCCTACTCGACCCGGCGTCGGAGTCGGCGTCCTTCCGCGTCCGCACTTTGGTAAAAGTTCAGATGCACTTTCGCTTTATCTTTGTTATAACTTGATGGATTTGCTTCAAACTTAAAATAGTTGTTCCTCATCATCACCCACATCATATGGCACAAGGGTCATAACTCTGGCCCCAATATTTCATGAATTATCCCCCATTTTACTTAGAATTTCAGGTTAAAGTTTTGGTGCACTTTCTCTTTATCTTAGTTATTACTAAATGGATTTGATTCAGACTTAAACTTCATCACCCACATCATATGACACAAGGTCCATAACTCTGGTACAAGTTTTTCATGAATTATGCCCCCTTTTTACTTAGAATTTCATGTTGATTATGATGCATTTTCACTATATCTCTGTTATTTCACAAGGGATTTAATTCAGACTACATCATTTGACACAAGGGCTATAACTATGACACCTGTATTTTATGAGCTATCACGCTTTTGTACTTAAAATTTCAGGTTAAAATTTTGATGCACTTTCACTTTATCTCTGTTATTACCAAATGGATTTGATTTCAAACTTAGATTAGTTGTACTAGGTCATCATCCACATCATATGATACAAGGGCCGTAACTCTTCCAGCAATATTTCTTGAATTATGTCTCCTTTTTACTTAGAATTTCAGGTTAATTGTGGTGCACTTTCACTATATCTTTGTCATTATTTAATGAATTTGATTAAAACTTAAATTAGTTTTTCCAGATCATTATCCTCATCATATGGCACAAGGTCAGTCACTCTGGCACAAATGTTTTATGAGTTATATCCCCTTTTTAATTAGAATTAGTTTAATTTTGATGTTTTTTTTTATATCTCTGCTGTTACTAAATGGATTTAATCAAACTTAAAATGGTTGTTCCACATCATCACTCACATCATACAACACAAGTTCGATAATGCCGGCCCTAGTATGTTCTGAGTTATACCCTCTTTTTGCTAATAGAATTTCCGGTTCAAGTTATGACGCACTTTTGCTGTATCTCCAGTATTACTAAATAGATTTAATTAAAACTTAAAATATTTGTTCTGAATTATTAGCCGCATGATATGACACATGGTGCATATTACTTTTGCAGAAGTTTTCCATGAATAATGTTTCTTTTATACTGATTTAATTTTTTTGAGACTTAAGCTATTGTTCAATATCTTCATCCACATTTGAGTCATTAAACACTCCAGTGACAGCTCCAGCTTCCTCAGATGTACCCAATTTCACTATCCAGCATCAAAATAGTCGAGTGCGCTGTCTCCTGTGACAGCTCTTGTTGATTTTCCTTAATAATGTGAATGGCATGTTGGTCAATATAAAAACTATTGCCCAAAGTCTTAAGGACCAGTAAGCCATTCACTGTGTGTTTAAACACATGACATCAGAACATATTTTTTACAGTTTCATTTTCCAATTTTTGAATTATTAGCCCAGCAAGCATGTGTTGAATATAGACCAGTCATACAGCACAAACTATGGACTAGCAATTTATAAAGGAGTCACATAGTAATAGATACAGATGGTATGATAAGTGTAACTCTTCATTTCATGTATGGAATACTTGCAACACTGTGTATCTGTTGTATGTGGTGTTCCTTATCATTTGAAAAATCAGTCAAAAAGTGACCTCAGACAATCGCACACAAACTGAATTTCTATGACTTTTACCTTACAGGTCCTATAGGGTTGGTGAACTTACTGACAGCTAAGGCATGTGGGGCTGCACAAGTCTGTATTACAGGTATGTTTGCATGCAATTTTTCAATAGTACCGTATTTAAAATATGCAAAAATAATTAATTTTTTTGTTACGCAGTTCTAGTTGATATCCAAAGCTAATAAAGAGCAAGACAAGTCTGTAATAAAGCTTTTTAGCTCACCTGAGCCAAAAGCTCATAGTGAGCTTTTGTGACCGCTCAGTGTCCGTCATGTGTCGTCAGTCGTCCGTTGTGTGTCCATCAACATTTAAAAAAAACAACTTCTTCTTGAAAACCACAGGGCAGAATTTCACCAAACTTCACAGGAATGATCCTTGGGTGACCCCCTTTCAAAATTGTTCAAAGAATTGAATTCCATGCAGAACTCCAATTGCCATGGCAACCAAAAGGAAAAACTTTAAAAATCTTATTGTCCAAAACGGCAAGGCTTAGAGCCTTGATTTTTGGCATGTGACATTATCTAATGGTCCTCTATGAAGATTGTTCAAATTGTGCCCCTGGGGTGAAAAGAGGCCCCGCCCCAGGAGTCCGAAGTTTTACATAGACTTGTATAGGAAAAAAAATTTGATAATCTTCTTGTCTGAAACCGCAAGACCTAGGCCTTTGATATTTGGTATGAAGCATTGCCTTATGGTCCTCTACCAAGATTATTCAAATTATGCCCCTGGGGTGAAAAGAGGCCCTGCCCCCAGGGGGGGTGGGTCTCAAGTTTTACGTAGACTTATATAGGAAAAAACTTCAAAAATCTACTTGCCGGAAACTGCAAGGCCTAGGCTTTTGATATTTGGTATGTTTCGTGGCCTTGTGGTCCTCTACCAAAATTGTTCAAATTATGCCCCTGGGGTGAAAAGAGGCCCTGCCCTGGGGGTCCCAAATAAATTTAACATAGACTTATATAGGGGAAAAAATTAAAAATCTTCTGTTCTGAAAGTTCAAGGCTTAGACCTTTGATATTTGGTATGTATCATTGCCTAGTGGATCTTTAACAAGATTGTTCAAATTATGCCTTTGGGGTGAAAAGAGGCCCTGCCCTTGGGGTCACTTGTTTTATGAGTTACATAGGAATAAATACTTCAAAAATTATCAGATCATATTTCCTAGACTGTTTAATTATAATTACCTGATGACCCCAAGCGATTAGGAGTCACTTGACTGTGACCTTGACCTTGACCTACTGACCTACTTTCTTGTTTTTAGCTCACCTGTCACATAGTGACAAGGTGAGCTTTTGTGATCACCCTTTGTCTGTCGTCCGTCCGTCAACAATTTCTTGTCTGCATGATAGAGGTTTCATTTATGATTTTATTTTAACCAAACTTGCACACAACTTGTATCACCATAAGATCTCGGTTCCTTATTTGAACTGGCCAGATCCCATTATGGGTTCCAGAGTTATGGCCCCTGAAAGGGCCAGAATTTGCTATTTTGACCTTGTCTACACAATAGCAGCTTTATTTATGATTTGATTTTTACCAAACTTGCACACAACTTGTATCACCATAAGATCTTGGTTCCTTTCTTGAACTGGTCAGATTCCTGTATAGGTTCCAGAGTTACGGCCCCTTATAGCACCAGAATTAGCTATTTTGACCTTGTTTGCATGATAGCAGCTTCATTTATGGTTTGATTTTAATCAAACTTGCACACAACTTGTATCACCACAAGATCTTGGTTCCTTACTTATCGTTATCAAATTACCTTTCCAAAATTCAATTTTCGAATAAAATCTTGGATTATTCCATTATCCAATACAGCTCACAGATCCAATCTTAGGTTCCAGAGTTATTTTATATCTGATTACCTCCCCTGATGGTAATCAAAATGGATTTATATCAGTAAGTACTTATAGGACTTATCTGAAATTTCATTATGTCATTAGTTGGACTGAGACAATCAGGGTAGATAACTGTTGACTGAATTTATGACAAATTACCTCCCTTTATTTTATGTAAACGAATATATAGCAGCAGCATCTAATGAGATTAGTTTTAAATGTTATTTAAGTCTTCCAGGGTAAGGAATAGTCATGTTAGTACAAAAATGCAGCATTTGAGCCTAGGACCCTCAAACTTGGTATGGAAATTGGCCCTGACTAGGTCAGAAGGGACTGTTACAAGAAAACAAAAACAAAAAGACAAACACAAATATGCTCTATGTATGACGAGAATATGCTCTGCATATGACACAAATGCTGTGATATCATTATTTTATGTGAGGGACTTATCTCCATGGATTGTATGGTTGTGACATTTCACAAAATTAAATCCTCATGAAAGCATAAAGTTCTTATTCTTTCCAGTCCAAAAAATGTAGAATCCAAGAATTTATGCCTCCATAAAATTGCTGTTCCTGTCAAAGCCATGAAATTTTATGCCTCCAAAATTGAATGATTTCACAGTTTGCTCATATTGAATAAAACATTTTAGATTTGGATGAAAAGAGACTGGAAATGGCAAAAGCTATGGGAGCTGACTTTCCACTGAAAGTAACATCAAAAGATCCTAAGGAAATGGCTGGTAAAATTGAGGAATGTTTTGGTGAGAAACCAGAAGTTACTATTGAATGTAGTGGAGCACCACCAAGTGTTAAAACTGCTATATTTGTAAGTTTTATAACATTTTGAAGTATTGTATTAAATTTTACCCCCTTTTCAAAGAAGAGGGTGCATTTTAAGCTAGGCTCTTAGACAAATAGGTAGAGCTATTGGAATCTCCCGTGCATTGGCCACTGTGTCTGCATCAGTATCAGCGTCCTTACTTGGTCAAGTTTTTGTATGTAAGCTGGTATCTCAGTGAACACTTGTGAGAATAGATTGAAACTTCACACACTTACTCCCTGTGATAAACTGACTTACATTGCTTAGGTTCCATAACTTTATTTTGCTTTTTTACAAAATTATGCCCCTTTTTTAGCTCACCTGAGTAGTGCTCAGGTGAGTTATTGTGATCGCTCGATGTCTGGCGTCCAGCATCTGTTTGTCGTCTGTCACCATTTAGCTTGTGTATGTGATAGAGGCTGTATTTTTCAATTGATCTTCATAAACTTTGGTCAGAATGATTGCCTTGATGAAATCGAAAATGGGTCATCTGGGTTCAAAAACTGGGTCACCAGGTCAAATCAAAGAAAAACCTTGTGTATGCGATAGAGGCTGTATTTTTCAATTAATCTTCATGAAATTTGGTCAGGATGATTGCCTTGATGAAATCTAGTGCAAGTTTTAATACGGGTCATCTGTGGTCAAAATCTAGGTAAAAAACTAGGTCACTCATTAAAGAAAAACCTTGTGTATGCAATAGGGACTGCATTTTACATTAGATCTTCATGAAATTTGATCAGAATATTTGTCTGGATGAAATCTAGATCAGGTTTGAATATAGGTCATCTAGGGTAAAAAAACTAGGTCACTCAGTTCAATTAAAGGAAAACCTTGTGTATGCAATGGGTGCTGCATTTCACACTGGATATTCATAAAATTTGATCAGCATGATTTCCTTGATGAAATCTAGGTCAAGTTCAAATATGGGTCATCTTGAATCTAAAACTAGGTCACTAGGTCAAATCAAAGAAAAACCTTGTGTATGTGATTGAGGCTGTATTTTACACTGGATCTTTATAAAATTAAGTCAGAATGGTTGCCTTGATGAAATCTAGATCTTGTTTGAATATTGGTAATCTTGGGTCAAAAACTAGGTCACTAGGTCAAATCAAATAATAACTTTGTGTATGCAACAGGGACTGCATTTTACATCTGATCATCATGAAATATGATCAGAATGTTTGTCCGGATGAAATCTAGGTCAAGTTCGAATAAGGGACATCTGGTGTCAAAAACTAGGTCACCTGGTCAAATCAAAGAAAAACCTTTTGTACGCAACAGGGGCTGCAGTTAACACTGGATATTCATAAAATTTAGTCAGAATGGCTGCCTTGATGAAATCTAGGTCACAAGGGGCCAAAAACTAGGTCACTAGGTCAAATCAAAGAAAATACTTGTTTTCACTCAAGAGACCACATTTTTGGTTCAATCTTAATGGAAATTGGTCAGAATATTCATTGTCATGAAATCACTAAGTCAAACATGTTTACACTGTTATGGTGTGTTTCTCAGGGGAGCGACCTAGGGCCATCTTGGCCCTCTTGTTTACTTAAAAAAAATTGTAAAGTTTTTGTATGTAAGCTGGTATCTCAGTACCCACTAATGGGAATGAATTGAAACTTCACGCACTTGTTCACTGTCATGAACTGACATGTAGTGCACAGCCTCTTTAGCTCTACTTTGTATTTTTACAAAAGTATGTCCCTTTTTCAAGACTTTTATGTTTATTCAATCGACAAGGCCATTGAATAGTTGAGTGTTGCTGTCCTCAGACAGCTCTTGTTTTTGCTCATTGTCTGTTTGCCAATTGGTCCATCTGTTGGTTGTTAGACGTTGAGACTGAAAATGTTTCTGCTTAATAGCTTAATAACTTAGGCCTACAATTGTCAAACTTAATAGGCAGAATGTCTGTGGTCAGTAGATGAAGTCTGCATTGTTTTTGAGATCAAAGTTCAAGGTCACAGAGACCTTGAGATAGAAAATGATATCCGTTCAACAACTTAAGAACACCTCAATATACAGTTGTCAAACTTCATACTTGATTGTACATAGGAAAATCTTCCAAAAAATGTCTAGAAATAAACTAGAAGGCCTAGAGCTTAGATATTTGGTGTGTAGCATTGCCTAGTGGATCGCTACCAAGTTTGTTCAAATCATGACCCCGGGGTCAAGCTTAAATGCAAATCTTCATAGCAACCATTTAACCAGGTGAGCGATATAGGGCCGTCATGGCCCTCTTGTTTTACATATGTTTCTGCTAGTATTATCATAATTTTATAGCCCGAGTGGTGGGGCTTCTGTGGTTGAGTGGTTATGGTCATTTACATTGAATTACATGCCCCTCACTGATATTGGTTTGAACCTCACTTGTGACATTGAAACTCTTTATGTAGGAAACCATCAAGATGGCTTACAGAAGGTTGTAGGTTCTATTGTAGGTACCTGTTAATGTATATTACAATGCGGTAAGACACGTTGCATTTTCATCTTCTTTCAAAAGCTGGAGAAGTTGCCATATGATATAAATTATATTGGGATGCTATTAACCCAACAGAATAAAAAAGACTGCATCAGTAAATGAGCCATGCCATGACAAAACCAACACAGTGGGTTTGCGACCAGCATGGATCCAGACCAGCCTGCGCATCCGTGGAGTCTGGTCAGGATCCATGCTGTTCGCTTTCAAAGCCTATTGCAATTAGAGAAACTGTTAGCGAAAGCACGGATCCTGACCAGACTGCGCGGATGCGCAGGCTGGTCTGGATCCATGCTGGTCGCAAACCCACTATGTTGGTTTTCCCATGGCGCGGCTCAAATATAAAAGATAGCAGCTAAGTAACTTTTTAATGTTAAAAAATAAGGTGATGTCATAAATGATGTAACACAATTGATATGAAACTCAGACGTCAAGATGGAAAAATATTGATGTTTTATGTTTCTTTTTAATCTTACTGAGTACTGTAAAATCATTAAATTTTGTGGGCATGAAATTTCCTGGTTTTGGTCAAAACGCCAATTTCGTGGGGATATGAATTTGTAGATTTCAATTTTTGAACATAAAATTAATGGGAATTTTACTTGTTCTAAAGGATAAAATTTCGTGGATTGACTCAACCACGAAATCCATGAAAATTAGTCCCCCACGAATATTAATGTTTTCACAGTATATGACCTTAAAAACAAAATGTTATTCTTATGTAGGCAACACGTTCAGGAGGGTGTGTTGTTTTAGTTGGAATGGGACCAGCAGAAGTTTCATTGCCGATCATTGATGCTGCTGTCAGGGAAGTAGATATTCGAGGCATATTCAGATACGTAAACTGTTACCCGACAGCTCTCAACATGATCGCGTCAGGTAATTATATGTTTTACCAGATTGTTTTAAGTAGTGAACCTGCGATGATAGTCTGCCATTTTCTATTCTGATATGCTACATGCATTCTTTGGCTAAGTAGACATGACTTTCTGTAACTTTCAGAAAATGCCAAAATTATATAAAGAGAGGAGGTGTTTCAATGGAAGTTCTCATTATAGTTCCACGCTACTTTAAAGCAGGAGACAAAGATGAGGCATTTCTCGAACTGGCTGCATATCTGATTTTACATTATGCTTTTGGTACCCATGCACAAATACAAATACAAATACATGGCATTTATATAGCGCAAAAATTATAAAATATTCTATTGCGCTTTACAATTACATAACACACATTTAAAATATATGCATTCAAAATATGAACAGGATTCTAGAACTAAGATTTAGAGATTTGGACATGTATAAATACTATTTTTACACCACTACTGATATTTTGTATTTTAACAAGACTACACGAGTTCATTGTTCATAAAACTGCCTAAATAAACGTGTTTTCAGTTTTGATCTAAAGCTGGCTTCAGACTGAATGTCTTTCAGATAGCTTGGTAGCTAGGCAGATCGTTCCACCATTTGGGACCAATGACGGCCATAGATCTGTCTGCTAATTTTGTTCGCCATCTAGGGATGTTAAAGTTAGTGTCACTTTGTGAGCGAAGTCTGTACCGTTGTCAAGTAGGTACAAACATTTCCCTCAGATATACTGGAGCTGTACCATTGATGACACGGAAGACTATTACTAAGACTTTGAAAATGACTCTAGCCTTAACTGGAAGCCAGTGTAATTCTTTCAGAAGTTCAGCACTTGGTTGTTCATAGGAAACATTCATGACTACTCTAGCGGCATGATTTTGGACTTGCTGTAGTTTGTTGATTTAGTAGGCTGGAATTTCGGTAAATAAACTGTTGAAGAAGTCAATGTGAGAATGAACCAATCCTTGCACTAATGATTCAGTTGACTTTTGTGTGAGATGTTTCCATATAGCCCTAAGGTTTGTAACTGCAGATGAGCTATCTGACACTTTTTCTGGATGTGATGGTCAAAGTTGAGTGTATTGGTCATAGTTACACCCAGGTCTCTGACATGATCGACGCATTTTACCTCCCACCTACTAACGTTTACGCTTGGGATGTTCAGTTTCGCTAACTGTTGTCTGGTTCCATACATAATTATTTCAGTTTTAGACTGATTCATTTTCAGTTTGAAGGTTGTCATCCATTTTATGATTTCATCGAGACAACTGTCGAGTTGTTGAAGAACAGTTGTTTCATTTTGAGAATATCCCGCTTGAATTATTAATGCATATCTTGTGGTCATCCGCATATTGTTACTTGATTTTTATTTATGGTTTCCAAAAGATCATTATACATTTTGACCATTGCTGTTTCAACCCCATAATATTTTCTATAGGCACTTTGGTAAGCTGGGAGGAGATTGTTAGCTTCAATATGCATATTGATTTCGTTTAGAGCAGCTTTTTCAAGAATTTTGGAGAGGAATGTATTTGACACCGGGCAATAGTTTTGCAGTTTAAGTGGGAGACCTTTCTTCTTCAACGAAGGTTTTATCACAGCACTTTTCCATTCCTCAGGGAACACACCAGATAGCAGTGATCAGTTTACAATTTCTGTCACAATGGGAGCAAGTTGCACAACAGCTAATGTTCAACATAAGAGCTGCATCATGAGAAAACATAGTGCTTCTGTGACCAGCATGGATCCAGACCAGCCTGCGCATCTGCGCAGTCTGGTCTGGATCCATGCTTTTCGCTTTCATAGCCTATTGCAATTAGAGAAACTGTAAGGGAACAGCATGTCCGCACAGGCTGGTCTGGATCCATGCTGGCTGCATATGCACTGTGTTGGTTTTCTTATAGCGCGGCTCATATGAAGTCATATCATAGTTAGAAGTAGTTATTTGTAAGTAATGTGACACTGAATCAACACAATAGGTACAGCCATACACATTGATAACCAAATTGTTAGGTGAATGTTCTTAATGTGACTGAGACAACATGTCTCACGTGATTGTCACCCCCCTTTGATCCATGTTGGAAAGTTGTCTGTTACTTGTTGAGAACATAGTAGCACTAGTTTAATATCCTAGAACACTGATAAGGTTAACTGACCACTTCTACATAACTGAAACACTGAAATAACACCAGATACCAGTATCAGACAAACAAAAATGTAATATTTCTATTGTATGCTGTTTGGTTAGACATAGAAGTATAATGGTTTTTCAAGAAAACTATAAATGTTGAAAGATCAAGTGTCACAGAAGATATATTTTATTTTTATGCCTCCCCCCCCCACTTCGAAGAAAGAGGGGTATATTGTTTTGCAGATATCGTCGGTCGGTCGGTTAGTGTGTAGACCAGTTTGTTTCCTGTTGATAACTCAAGAACACTTGGGCCTAGGATCATGAAAGTTAATAGGGAGGTTGGTCATCACCAACAGATGACCCTTATTGATTTTGAGGTCAGTATGTCAAAGATCAAGGTCACAGTGACCTGGAACATTTAAACAGTTTCCGAATGATGACTCAAGAATGCTTGTGCCTAGGACCATTAAAGTTGATAGAGAGGTTAGTTATCACCAGCGTATGATCTGTATTGATTTTGAGGTCAGTAGGTCTAAGATCAAGGTCATAGTGACCCGGAACGGTTAAACGGTTTCTGGATTATAAGTCAAGAATACTTGGGCCTAGGAATGTGAAAGTTTATAAGTATGTTGATCATTACCAGCAGATGACCCCTATTGATTTGAGAACAGTAGCTCAAAGGTCAAGGTCACAGTGACTAGGAAAGGTAAAACAGTTTCCGGATGATAACTCAAGAACGCTTGGTCCTAGGGTCAGGAAAATTGATAGGGAGGTTGGGCATGACCAGCAGATGACTCCTATTGATTTTGAGGTCATTAGGTCAAAGTTCAAGGTCATATTGGCCAGGAACAGTTAGACTGTTTCAGAATGATTACTCAAGAATGCTTGGGACAAGGATCATGAAAGTTGAGAGAGAGGTTAATCATGACCAGCAGATGGCTCCTATAGATTTTGAGGTCAGTAGGCCAAAGGTCAAGGTCACATTGACCCGGAACAGTTAAACACTTTCCGGATGAAAACTTGAGAACACTTGGGCCTAGGATCACAAAACTTAATAGGGAGGTTGATCATGACCAGCAGATGTCCCCTGTTGATTTTTAGGGCAATAGGTCAAGGTGACATTTAACTAGAACAGTAGAATCTTTGTTTACAGTGAGCAAATAATTTCTGTTCCTTGTGCAATTACTGAATGCATCAAGGGGGCATTTCATGTTCTATGAGCTCTTGTTCAGGTAGAGTTAATGTGAAACCACTTATTTTATTTTTCAGGACGAGTTAATGTGAAACCACTGATTACACACAGATTTAATCTTGAACAGACAATGGATGCATTCAACACTACACTGAGAGGTGAAGGTATCAAAGTAATGATAAAGTGTGGAAGGCAGTAACCAGTGTTATCACATTAATAGAGAGGTGCCAGTGAGGAATTTGTCAGGATCGGATTTTGTCTGTATCCCATACTGAGTACAGAAGCTGTCGAGATCATGACTAAGTGTGCAAGCAGTCACTTTCTTAGTCTTCTATAAGAGGACTGTTAAATTTGGTATTCTGTTGAAATAAATGAATAAGTTCTATTAATTGGGCAGGCTCTGTTTAAGGGTTGAGATGTTAGTTTGTATTTTGTATATGTACTGTTACATGTGGTGTATTATTGGAACATTTATAATCCAGAATTACACATTCATGCTTTTTAATTTACTGTTTGATTTTATTTGATTTTTACTTCAGGCATTGGTGGCCAATCATTGATACTAATGAGGAATAGGTTAATTTTTGTATTCAAGATTATGACTAGATTGTTTTAGATTTTCTTAAGTGACAATTTTATACTGAATGTAAACTTCATTGTAGCTCAGTTTGTATTAGAGTTATTTCCCATTAACTTTTTATGACATTCAGATACCTTCTTTTGGTTGTGTTTGTTTTTTTTTCAATTTTTTTTTTTTTATGACAAATGTTTTCTGAATAATTCATGATGAACTATTGACTTTTTTCTAAGCTAACTGAGGAGAATGCAGTTATTAGATAGCATATTTTGCATTTTTACTGTAATGATTACTAATTTTTTCCAAAATTTAATTTGTCATTTTGATTGTACTTTACATGATAATGTATACATGCATGTTAATAACAGTGCCATTGTTGTGGATAAAGGGTTATCATGATCATTTTAATGAAAGAAAAATATTTACTTCTTTACCTAGCATTGCTGTATTTTATGGACACAGAGTTACTATTCAGTCAAGTTGTAACTATGACTACAACTCTGCTGCAATATCTGCACATGTTAGAGAGCTTCTGTCAGCCCTAAATCACAGGTTTGAGTTAATCTGTGTGTGTGTGTGTGTGTGTGTGTTCAGGTTTAACGTCTTTTTCAACAATTTTTCAGTCATATAAACGATGGTGAGTTAATTTGAGCTAATATGAACACCCTTTGTCTGTTGTTGTTCATCTGTAGTCTGGCAACAATATCAGCATTAACTTACTGGAAATTTTATCTTTTGATTATTCTTTGTGGAGATAAGGGAATTAAGCCATGTTTCTGAAGCAGTTCCCATAAAACTATCACAGATGTATGATGAAGGTCAAGGACAAGATTGGTAACAGTCAAGGCTGCTTCAATAATGCTTGAGTTATGTTCTGTGGATTAGTCAAAATTGCTGTATTTAAAAAAAGACCACCTGTTGGACCAAAATTCATGAAAAATGTATGCAGACACATGATGACTAATAAGCTTGATAATAGGCAAGATTGCTCAAATAACACGAGAGATTGCTCAAATAACACAAGAGTTATTTTTAGTTTGTAATTTACCTTGATAATTGTAAGAAGCAAAGTCTTCAGCAGCTGTGAAGGACATGTACTCACAAAGTCTTGTACAAATTTGAAAATGGGAGAGAGTTATGTCCCCTGATTATGTCAAGATTGCCATATGTATGTCTCCTTGTCCCCCTCGTCCCCCCACCGGCGGAGACATCTTGTTTTTGCCCTGTCTGTCCATCTGTTGGTCAGTCTGTCCGTCCGGCATTCTGTCTGTCCATCAGTAACTCTGTCTGTCCGTCAATAACTGGAGAACTTAGAGAATGTTTTAATTTGCATATAAATTCTTAAATTATTATGAAGGCTGTTCAGTGGGTAAACAGGATATACTGGTGAAGAAAAAATGAACTCAGCAAAAGCACAGAATTAATAGAAACTCAATTTCTTCTAGAAAATATCTAACTGATTTAGGTCAGGTTGAAGTAAGTCATAATGTATCTGATTGGTTTTAAAATGTATACTATGGGTAAACACCAAGGGGCATATTTACCATGCTAAGTGGTCTCTTGTTGGTGGAATATATTTGAAAAAGATCTAATCCAAGATTTGTGACCAAGATTATATGGAATGGTGTATTTTTGGTGAGAAATGTGCATGTTTTACCAGCAGAGATTTCATGAAAATTAAGAGAAGTCGCTGCTGGACCGTGGACAACCAAATTCAAAGAAAAAAATGTGCCCAGAATTCACAGGTATCTTGCAGTTTCATGATGGGTCTTTGTTAGTTCTTTCATCGTGGCTAGGGTGCATTGAAGGTTTAAGTAACAAGAACGGTCCATAATGCAAAACATTTCAATGTGGGCTATGGATGACCTCTTATGTCTCTCTGATTAAAAGATTATGTTAAAAAGTGATATTGTCTTGCCTAAATGAGAGGTGTTGCATGTTTTATTACCTCTCATGAACGGACTGAATTAAAGTCTGCTATTATTCTTGGTGGCATTCTTTGCGTCCAAAGGATCTTTTTACAGATTTTATTATATATAAGGGAGACAATCCATTAAGAGGTTCTGTAAAGTAGATTTTTATTAAATATTTTGTTCAAATCCATTTGCCTTATGGATATCAAAAGCACCTTTTCAACTCCACCTTATCCTTTACGAGGGAGCCCAATCCTTGGAAATAAAACGTTATTCCATATAGTCAACTCACTAAGAAGTGAACTGGCAGTTTTTGATCATTTTACGTTTCTATTTATATAGATTCATCATACAGTCTTCTGTCAGATGCCAAAACTTTGTAATTCAAATAAAACACCTTTATTTGACGAATTAACTGATGAACAGTTAACATCTGACAAGTGTTTTCGTACAATAACACCTTTCTGATTAACAACCAGGCTATAAATTTGTCATGGTATTTATCCAACCATCAGCTTAGAATTGAAGCATTAATGGGATTATTATTTGTAAATAAGTGTGAATAATGTTCGAACTGACAACCAATTAACTTAGCATGAAGCAGTCTGGTTTGTTTGCAGAAAAAAAAGAACTTCAGTCTTTCATAAGGAGAGGCCTAATGATGCAGTTCATAAAATACATTTTCTTCGTTTTCTCAAACAGACATTCACAACTTATTGAATTATTTGAAGCGATCCAATTTCTTTAATGATGAAGGAAATTGCATGAATATTGTCTGTATCACAGACTCACAGTTTTGTAATAAGTTCACCAGTTCTTGAATTAGGCCTATATCACTTTTAATGCAGCATGGAAGGAAACAATTACTCAAAATAAAATTGATTTGTGTGCAACTCTTTTTAGCTCTAGGTGAGCTTTTGTGATCGCCCTGTGTCCGTCGTCCATCGTCAGTCCTTCCGTCATCAACAATTTGACTGTTAAAACTATAGAGGTCACAATTTTGGCCCAATCTTAATGAAACTTGGTCAGAATGTTACTCTCAATAAAGTCTTGGACGAGTTTAATATTGGGTCATCTGGGTTAAAAAACTAGGTCACCAAGTCAAACCAAAGGAAAAACTTGTTAACACCCTAGAGGTCACAGTTTTGGCCCAATTTTTATGAAACTTGGTCAGAATGTTACTCTCAATAAAATCTTGGACAAGTTCGATATTGGGTCATCTGGGGTCAAAAACTAGGTCACCAGGTCAGATCAAAGGAAAAGCTTGTTAACACTGTAGCTGTAGAGGCCACATTTATGTCTGTATCTTCATGAAACTTGGTCGGTATGTTAATCTTGATGATCTTTAGGTTTATTTTGAATCTGGGTAATGTAGGGTCAAAAACAAGGTCACCAGGTAAAACCAAAGGAAAAGCTAATTAACACTCTAGAGGTCACATTTATGACCATATCTTAATGAAACTTGGTCAGAACGTTAATCTTGATGATCATTAGGTCAAATCTGGGTCAGGTGGGGTCAAAAACTAGGTCACTTGGTCAAATCAAAGGAGAAGCTTGTTAACACTCTTGAGGCCACATTTATTACTTTATTTTCATAAAACTTAGTCAGAATATTAATCTTGATGATCTTTAGGTCAAGCTCGAATCTGGGTAATGTGGGGTCAAAAACTAGGTCACTGGGTCAAATCAAAGGAAAAGTTAGTTAGCACTTAAGAGGCCACATTTATGACCATATCTAAATGAAACTTGGTCAGAATGTTAATCTTGATGATCTTTAGGTCAACTTTAAATCTGGGTCAGATGGGGCCAAAAAGTAGGTCACCAAGTCAAATCAAAGGAAAAGCTAGTTAACTCCGTATAAGACACATTTATGACTGTATCTTAATGAAATATGGTCAGAATGTTAATGTTGATAATATTTAGGTCAAGTTTAAATTTGGGTCAGGTGGGGTCAAAAACTAGGTCACTAGGTCTAATCAAAGGAAATCCTTGTTAACACTCTAGAGGTCACATTTATGACTGTACCTTCATGAAACTTGATCAGAATGTTAACCTTGATAATCTTAAGGTCAGATTTGAACCTGGGTCATGTGGGGTCAAAAACTAGGTCACCAGTTCAAATCAAAGGAAAAGCTAGTTAACACTCTAGAGACCACATTTATGATCATATCTTAATGAAACTTGGTCAGAATGTTAACCTTGATAATCTTAAGGTCATATTCGAACCTGGGTCATGTGGGGTCAAAAACTAGGTCACCAGGTCAAATCAAAGGAAAAGCTAGTTAACACTCTAGAGGCCACATTTTTGATTATATCTTAATGAAACTTGGTCAGAATGTTAATCTTGATCACCTTTAGGTCAGTAGGTCAGGTGAGCGATACAGGGGCTTCATAGCCCTCTTGTTTTCTGACATGGTGACACTTTGGTAGTTTATAGGAATAACAGTTTGGCTCATTCAAAATATTGATCAGAGAGTTAAATCTATCTAAGATAACAGAGTTTTACATATTTTGTTATCTTAACAGAATCTTGATATATAAATCGTATTGAAATATTATTGATTAATCTTTCCCCTCCACGTTGGTATGCAACATAGCATTTGTTTTCTTGGAAATGTGGAGACAAATGATGTTAAAGCAAGGCATCCCATCAATCATTAGTGTGTCTTTAACCTAGGCGTTGATTAACTTTTTGTAACACTAACGATTCGCCGTGACGTCAAAGGGTAAGTTTTGATCCAGTATTGCAAAAAGCTATGATCTTTTAACAATTAACAGCTTGCATGTATCATTGACATAAATCACGAACAGAGGTCCTAGGATGGTACATTGTGGGACGCCAAATGGGCAAATTATATCAGCTGGGTATGTACCAGACGCACCAGTAAGAAAAATGTACGAGTTAAACCACCCTGAGATAGTCACCAATACTGGCTGCGCCGAGTAGCATAAGAAGAATCGAGTGATCGACTGTGTCGAAAGCTTTTGAAGATCCAATAGATTTTCACCTTTATCTTATAGACAGTCGTGTGAATAAATACGTGTCCATCGAAAATCTACTTGTGAACCCGGACTGAAATGTATATAACAATTGGTCGTAAGAACATATAAAAAAATTGAGACACGTTGCTTAAGCTGGGTCTAAGTCACCTACCAAGGTGTCATTTTGTCTTAAAGATTTGAGGCTATCGTTATATAACATTTGTTTTTGTTTAATACCAAAATATTCATTACCATCAATATTTAGGCAATAACAGAAGTTGAGAAAGTCAACCCTATCTTAGTTGGTAAACCAAGACTTTAAAATATTACACAGTAACTGAGTCATATTAGCTTAATATGGAGACTGTGAGAACATTTTCCTAATTACTCCAACATCATGTTTTGATGGCGGCGGATGGGCGGACGCACCAAGTGCTCCTGTATCTGTTACAACACGACTTACTCAAAAAGTTGCAGAACAAAATAGAATCTCAGAACACTCTTATTGGTTTTCTTTCATTCTAAAATTACGTCCTTTTTGTTTCATACTGCATTACAAATTTCCATTCAAAGTATTTCGTTTTCTTTAACAGCTTCACTTATCATTAGACCCTGCAATAGCAAATCGGAAATTCAGGCGTATTGTTTTACATTGAAATTAATTAATTCTTAGCATTTGCGACATGCTGATACTTTCATAATTTTACAGTGATTGAAAACATACTAATCAGCATGAATCTTGGTATTTTGTATTTGGGGCAAACCAAGGACACTTCTATATTGTTACGACTACCAAGCCTATATTTTGTAAGGCTTAAATTTGCATCTTTTACAAAAATTTTACATTTCATTGTTACGAGTTATAAATTATGAAACCAGAACAGTTGTTTAAAAAATAACGTGATCCAGAATACAAGGGATAAACAATATAGTAGATAATATAACGGGTATTTTGAGTATATATTTATATTCTATATATTTGGGTATATTTCGAATGTTCTGGTAGAACATTCCATATCAGCTACAAACCTGCTTTGGAAAATTTACCGAAAACTCGGTTGGTATTTTTTTTCTTTCGGCGCATGCATTGAATGAAATCATTTGCAATCTTTTAACTTTTGTGAAAGGTAATTGTGAGTTGTTATACCAACAGATTAGGTCCAGTCATGTGAAAGGTATGACGGCTGTCATTTTAAAGGTTAAAGCGTTTATTAGAAAATAAGTCTTTTTTTTTTCTTTGTACGAAACAATGAAACTAACAGTGTTAAAGAGAACATGTCATTAGTGGTGACAGATTCATTTCAGTTTTGCCAATATTAAATTGAATCAAATAATTGTTAATCTGTTTTGTGCTAGGTGTAAAAACATTAATTTTATAGATATAAAAAGATGTTGCAACCTAAGTGATTTAAATGTTGGACAAGGTCTGGGCGTCCATACCGATGACACATTTCAACGAGAAGGTCTGGTTTTACATGTATCAAAAGGTCGAAAATAACTATATTTTGACAGTATCAGGTATATCGTTAATCGTATGTGTGTGATGCGTAAATTCTGACATTTTATGATATTTTAGGGGAAAAAACGTCCAGGCAAAATATAGCGGAAGTCAGTTTACAAATGATGATTATATCCTGTTACCAAATGTTTCAAAAATGAATTGATATCATAATACAGTCTTGGTTTAAAGATACTAGATCGAACATCAAAGCACAGACTTGAGTCAGTTTGCAGGGAATTAACTTTTAACAATGTCAGATAAAAATTTAAAAGCTATTCTGTATCAACAAGGTGATATTCGCTTGGTAAGTATTTCAAATTTTATTTTTATTAAATTGTTGCTATGAAATGCAATATTTATAGGTTATTAACTTTGTATGTGGATATATGCACGAGTTCTGCAGCGGTAATATTGCGCGACTTTAGGAGCGAGTGCATATGTCCACATACAAAGTTGATAACCTTTTAATTACATACCCACTATCAAATAATTAATTTACGTCTAAATAATCGTTCTGTAACAAAAGGCAGGAAAAATACGAACAGAATTTCTCCGAAAATGTAATAAACAAATCAAACTGACGCGCAATAATATTTTCCGCGAAAATGACATCAACATGTCGCAACGTGCGTGTGGATGCCATGGACGTCACGCGATTCTTTCCATTACAACGTTAAGAAAACATTCCACGTTCGATATTCATGAAAGCGTTCCACGTCAATATGGAAAAATATTGCACGATCGCGGTCCATTGAAACTCAATGGAAAATAATTTTAGGTGTGTAATAAATTCTTACAGATACTTTTTCTACATTAAGTTATATCTAGTGTTATCTCGCAAACACGCATTTTTCACAGTGAAAATATGTCAAACTAGCGCGAAGTTATGCAGAAAGTTCGTTTTTTTTTCCAAGAGATATCCGAATGGTGCTAATACATACTTTGAGTCTGTCCACAAAACGTTGTTGTTTTTTAAGCAAATTGGCACTAATTAAATATAGGCGCATTAAATTCTGACAAGGTCTTGTAGAAAGCAAACATTGGACAGATTTCTTTATTTCCTTCAATAATGGAGAGCATATAGAGATAGTTTATCTTAAATGTATGCTAAACCCATATTTCGGATTTGAAAATATAAACAATTAGTAACTACACATAAAGTTGATACGTTTATGTGAATCAACAGAACTATGCATTTGCTATAAAATAATACACAATACATGAATAGCTAAACACAGTATATAAATGTATAATTCCACTAAAATCTGGAAGGTTTTACCGAACGATCTGTTACTGTATGGCAGTTAATTATGAATCTAGTTCTACATAAACACGATAGTGAAGTTAAATACTTTTGATGAGGAGTTTCTACATCTACTGTATAGATGAACTATTTTAGCGTAATGTGGGCATTGAATAGCTTTGAAGTTATTCTGTCATTAAAAACAGCGTTTGGAATCAATTTATTGGCATATAACAGAAGCAAACATACATTTTCTTAAAAACTTTGACAGTAATTTTCATCGTATGTTTAGTAGGCTTTCGTCTTGTAGAACTTGTTTGCGATTAATTTTGATGATTAATTCAATACCATATGGAAATTCCAAACGTTACGAGTTGCTTTAAATGTATTAAAGACAAATCAAATATACATGTTTGCCCTTTAATGTGTTTGCGTCACCACTGCAGTGTAACCAGTTAGTTGCAATGGGAAGTAGAAAGAAGTGAAATGCAATGCGCGAGTACAATAATAAGAAGACAATATGTAAGAGAACGAACACAGCCAAGTAATTTAATAGCAGAACCAGTTTGATAGAGATCATGGGAAGTGCAACACCACTCACGCGTCTAGAGTTCCGCTTAACGGACCGCATGATCTCAAAGCAAAGGAGATACAATAACAACAACAACAACAACACTGAATCCAAGTTTGAAAATAATCATGTGTATACTTGATCCTTGTTGCAGTTGATACATATAAAGAAAACTGGTCAAACTTATTACAGACTTTTCATTAAGTTTACACATGTAGTGTGCTATTACAATGGTTACATATCATTACCAGTGTGTGAATAAAAACTTAAAGGCCTAGATTTTGGCAGTGGACCAAGGGATTTCTGTCTTCACCAGCACAGTTGGGGGCTAATGACCATCACAGTACGGTTCCAATTAACAAGGGTCAATGTTTATTGGAGAGTCAGTCTACCTTACAAGTGTATCAATTAGCGAGAAGGGGAAACAATGTAATTTATCTTAAATTGATATACAATTGATAACTTTTAAAGTTATACTAGTCTTTTTTTTTTCTTTTCTTTCTTTGGCATTTCTATGTAAAGAAAAATATTTGTTGATCAAACACAATAATAAGATAATCAGAAACTTATTTTCACAATAATGAAATAATGATAAACTTACTTACTTACTTAAAGAAATATGCAAGTTTTTATTTTTTCAAAGTCTGTCTGGAAAATTGTGATATTTCAGAAAATTGTGACTTTCACTCATCTAAAGCTTGCAGAATACTGTAAATAACAGTTGTCTAAAAATTGAAAACAGTATGTGCATTTCAAAGTTACAAAGCAAAGCATGAAAAAAGTCACTTTTGGCAACATACTGAAAATGAAAATTCAGTATAGATGGAACACAATAATTTTAAGTTCAAATAATGTTGATTACATGAATACAAGAAACCCAGTTTCCAGTTAGAAAAATATTGTTTGTCAGCACAAAGAACTCCTGAAGTTTTCACTATACTTGTGTTTTATTATCATTATTATTTTCAATATTATTACTGTATCTTTAATCATCCTTTATGTAATATAATAATAATAACAATAATAATAATAATTATTATTATGATTATTTCTATTATTATTAGTATCATTATTATAACATTAAAGTAATACTTATAATCATCTATATAATATCAAAATAATAATTGATATTATTATCATTCCACATTCACTGAAGAAAAATTAATTTGTTTCAACTCCACTGCACATATCTTCATGGTCTAGTTGGGGTCCCTGCTGTGCTAATTGCCCTCTAATCAGTTACAGTTACATAATCGCTGATAAGCAGCAGATAAGATGGGAGTTGTATATTGGATTTGGGGGGGGGGGGGGGACACTTATATAGTAGTGAATCTAGGCCTTTAAATGCTAATTTAATGAAAACAGTAAGTTACAAGTAAATGGTGTTCTCTTTTGAAAACAGCAAAGACAGCCGAATTATAAGTACGTGTATTTCCAAGCTAAAGTAACCTTTGTAATGTAGAATGTCTTTCTTACAATATGGTTTATATATGCAACGGAGGCCAATGGTCTTTGACGTATAAAATTCCATAATAAAGATACAGTTGGCAGAAGGTAACCAAACCTTATTTCGACTTTAAGCCTAAGCAATCGAGCGACGTATATCGAATGCTAAAATTAAAGCTACAATTAGTGTAAAAGATATAAGAACATCTCACAGGGAAACTGTATTGTAATAAATTTAATATTCATATGGTATATTTAATTCATTTGTAGGAAGACTCGGACATACCAGAACCAGGCATGGGCCGTAAGTCAATTTAATAATTTCATTGTTTGCGATTTGAATACTCATGTTCCTTCATTATATTTTTTTTTGTTTCGTGTGATATATATGGAATAAACTAGAAATGGGGAAGAAATTCAACGTGACCGCAAAATTTGACCGAATAACCTCCCCCCATCAACCCCCACCCACAATAAAGAATATGAGCAATATTATAAGGTATCCTTGGCAATCTGAAGAAAAAGAAAGCAGACAGTCAATCGCTCTTCCTTTTGACGACAGATAGTGAGAGAAAAAAGTCAGATAGGATCGATGCATAGGCTGTCTCCCTCAGATTTCAACAAAAAATGGTATATTATAACTGAAGAAAGTGTAATAAATTGAATATCTGCAAACAATTAGAAGAAATTCCACATAAATGATTATTTTAAGACATTTGTCTTTACCCACAGTATATAATTTCAGAGGTACAGATATGTGTTCAGCACGTGGGTATCTGCGGGTCCGACATCCGCTACTGGCAGGAGGGGGCAATAGGCGACAATGTTTTGAAGATGCCTTGCACACTAGGCCATGAGTGTTCTGGTATAGTCAGTAAAGTGGGCAGAAGTGTTGCGTCCCTCAAAGTTGGCAAGTATCCCATACCTCATATTGATTACATAATTACATGTGTTTTGCTTTTTGGGGTTAAAACTGTTTTAAATAGTACTTTTGCGTTTAGATTTTGCCCCCGTGCTTGTTATCACAGTACTATTGTTCTCGGTTTCTTTCAGGCACTAACTTGTGTTCTTTTACGACAAATGTTGTCTTTCTATTACAGGAGATAGGGTCGCTGTGGAGCCAATCATATCATGTAAATTATGTAAAAACTGCAAAAGTGGACGCTATAACTTATGTTCGGAAATCAAATTTAGCGGATTTCCCCCAACACATGGAAGTCTTGCAAGATACATTGTGCATTCTGCTCCATCCTGTTACAAGTAGGACCACTAATACGTTTTCCTTGTACAAATGAATTTTAAAAACAATTTAGTCCACCCTATATGTATTTTTGAAGTTAAACCTAACTGTTTGCTTTTGCAAAACAACGGAGGAATCGTTTGACTTAAAACTATCATAAACAGACCCTTGTCCTTCATTTAGATCACTATGGTAACTATGCACTTTGAACTTGACAGCGATTCCGTTCATTCCAAGGTTAAACAACAAATGTATATGTAATCTATTGATTCTATGGTCAATAGGTCAAAGGTCAAGTCAGTACCGACATATTGATTGAAAAATTACTGGAAACAATTTGGCAATACAACAAAAAGTGTCATAGGATGATTGCCTGTGACGCCCATTACCATTTGAGGTCATGAGACGTAAAACATATATCAAGGTGTCAATTTTATAAAGGTCAATGTCACAACGACCTTTTTACTGAAAATTGATTTCAGTCAGTAAATTGCCAAATATCGGGTCTGCAGATATTAACACTTTGCTAAAGGTCATGGTTACACAGAGCTGTGAATAATCAATAACAAGGGATTAATTGGTTAAAGGTTCATTACTAAGGGAAAGTGAGTTGGCAATTTTTTTCATAGCCAGTGCATAGACTTCTGCAAGACACTAAATAATGAAGATTGGCAGGTCAAAATTTACAGAAGGTCTTTGGAACTCAAAGAAATGTATGTGTATTATGTTGAAATTTCAATGAATCGACAGAATGACCCCCCAGGTCTTTTTAACTTTCTTCATACTTCATAGAAAAATAATTGTACATATACTGCGATTTATTTCGAATTTCTACATACCAACTTTCATTTTCCAATAAAATGAAATAGTTTCTGTGCTTTTTAAAAGAAATTAAAATGTTCACTTTCCTTAGTATTGGACCTTTAAACAGACAAGAGGCTCTTTGTCAGAACATAAAATATTGTAATAAAGAGCACCATGATCCTACATTTCGGTTCTGATTTTGATAAAAGACGAAAATGCTTATGAAAGACTGTCATTGCTTTATAATAGATCTAAAACAAATCTTATCATTTTTGAAAAATATGTCAGTCTGTAATATTAGATGGTAAACGTACCTTAAACCTTTTCAAAACATCTCGCTCTAGGTTACCAGACCACGTCAGCACTGAGGAGGGAGCTTTGCTGGAGCCCTTGTCCGTCGGTGTTCATGCATGCCGTCGGGCTGGTGTCAAACTGGGCAGTAAAGTTCTGATCTGCGGAGCAGGTATGTGCGCTGTTTTGAGTGGAATAGCAACATCCACTACTTTCCTTATATTTTAATTAAAATGCAGTAATAACTCTTTTCCAAAGGGATCAAGTACATATGGCTGGCTTTTTATATAAATTTACAAGGGCATGTTTTTGTGTTTTAAAACTCATGCCTTCATTGAATGTGATAGGAATAACTTTTATATATATACACTCCCTCGAACATTGTGAAGGTTAAGAGTAAGTTTAAGTATTCCATAAACTGGGTCCAACTTCCCACTGGAGTTTTTGGCAGTGACTGCTCCAAGGCGGTACCTAACTGTGTTCATTTATTTGTTCGCTTCGTCCTGGTAGTCAATATTTTTTACATGCTGTTTATGTTAATCAAGTACACATCCATATTTACAGTGATATGGGATTGCAGTGTCTAAGCTCTAAAGACGTGGCTCTTATTGTATATTTATCATGAGAACACGCATTTTGAAACCCCTGTATAATTGTAACAAAAATCCCGAGGAAAAGAAAATCAATTTGGTCGAAAAATACACAAAGTATATTTGTTAAAATGTACTTAGTCAAGTAATTCTTTCAGGACCACTAGGCTTACTTACTATGCTGACGGCTAAAGCATGTGGTGCTGCTAAAGTTTGCATTACAGGTATGTATATTATATTTTTTTGTAGTATTCTAATGGAGGAAAAGACCAGATATCGAAATTGTTCACGCCATAGCATATAATCACACTCCAGATTATTTTTATCTGATGGACCATAAACAATGCGATGAAACCATATAGGCAGTGCATTTCTAAAGTCACAAAACTTGATTGTTATTGCTTGTAGAAATATCTGAAATAGTGAAAATGTGTTTAAGTAACCATCAATTTACTCTTGGGACGGGCTGTTTTGATATTTGTCCCCTGTCCTGCTTCGTCGTGTCCTTAATGGTGTTTCACTTGGTGCTCTGTCTTTTTCAAAGTCATTGAGTTCATATGTTTACTGCCGTCTTTCCTGGGAAGAACCAGTACAGGCCTCTTAGTCAGGTGGGAGACACTCAAGAGCATCTAAGAAATATCCAGTTCCTGGACCGGGATTCGAACCCCGGACCTCTGGATTGGCAGTCAAGTGTGTTACCACTAGACCACCGACCCACCCATTCATCTGGTTACTGTTTCATGTGTTAGAGATTCACCTGGCGGGTAGCAATTCTATTTACACTGTCTTGTAATATTGGAACATGGTGGGCTTAAAGAGTGAGGTTTGGTGCCAGTAAACTAATTTAAACTCCCCAGTGGTGCTTTTGCTACTGACCGTTTCAAGGCGGTGCCCCACTGCGTTCCTTCTTCATGTACGCTTTTGTGTATGTTTGTCACTTCTTTGTTATTAATGCATTCGTTTGTGTTACTGTGTGCATGTACTCAGTTACAGTGTGCGTCTATACAGTTGCACATACATGTATTTCCATGTGGGGTGCGGTATGGACGGCTGCGTTCTTTGAATGTGACTGTTTCTGTTGGACTTTTGCCCTTGTATTTTACGTCATCTTTTCTAGATTTGGATGAAAGGAGACTTAATATGGCCAAACAACTTGGAGTAGATTTTGCACTGAAAGTGAACTACAAAGAGCCAAAGGAGATTGCCGAGCTGGTGGAACAGTACTTTGGTGAAAGGGCCGAGATAACAATAGAATGTAGTGGTGCACCATCGTGTGCAAGGACAGCTATCTATGTAAGTGGTGATAGGGCCGAGCTAACTATAGAATGTAGTGGTGCACCATCGTGTGCAAGGACAGCTATCTATATAAGTGGTAGTATAGTCGAGATAACTATAGAATGTAGGGGAGCAACATCATGTGCAAGGACAGCTATCGATGTAAGTGGTAGTATAGTCGAGATAACTATAGAATGTAGCGGAGCAACATCATGTGCAAGGACAGCTATCGATGTAAGTGGTAGTATAGTCGAGATAACTATAGAATGTAGCGTAGCAACATCATGTGTAAGGACAGCTATCTATTTAAGTTGTAGTATAGGGCCGAGATAACTATAGAATGTAGCGGAGCACCATCGTGTGCAAGGACAGCTATCTATGTAAGTGGTAGTATAGTCGAGATAACTATAGAATGTCGCGTAGTAACATCATGTGTAAGGACAGCTATCTATTTAAGTGGTGATATAGGTCCGAGATAACTATAGAATGTTAGAATGTAGCGGAGCAACATCATGTGCAAGGACAGTTATTTATGTAAGTGGTGGTATACATGTAGTCAAGATTACTACACAATGTAACGGAGCACAATCGTGTGCAACGACAGCTATCTATGTAAGGGATGAGAACCAAAATTACTGTAGCATGTAGCGGAGCCCCATACTGTGCCAGAATATCTATCTATTAAGTGACAATATATAAAGAGCCGACCTTACTGTAGAATGTAGTGCAACACATTGTGTTTAACACTGTATTATTTATGTTCTTATATTTAAAAGTTGACGGGATTTTTGTTTTGACATCGGCATCCTAGAATATTGATTTTGTGGAATCTTGATCATTCTGGTGTAGATATTTCTTGAAATGCCTTTTCAAAATGAAGTTTCTGCCTTTGTATATCTTGTTCGTTCATTTCAGGCAACAAGATCTGGTGGTTGTGTTGCACTGGTGGGGGTAGGACCTTCTGATATAACTCTGCCTATACTGGATGCAGCTGTTAGAGAAATTGACATCCGCGGTGTGATGGGCTATGCTAACTGTTATAGCACCGCCCTTGAGATGGTCGCTTCAGGTCAGTGTTGCTCTTTGTGTGAACCTATCGTATCTGCTTCTTTATCTTATATTGTTTAGTAGTAGTAACAAAAACACAAGGCTGAAGAGACAACTTTCTGTTGCTAAAGGTAAACATGAGCTCGTAGAAGAAAAAATAGATTGGTGGTAAATATGGTGGAGCATGTCAGTTGCTAAAAGGGCTCACCCAATGAAATCCTGGCGAAAACAAAACAAATTTTGTACCTGGATATTCTAGCATTTCTTTCATTATGTGTTATTTATTTATTTATTTTGTTGGGTTTAACGTCGCACCGACACAATTTTAGGTCATATGGCGACTTTCCAGCTTTAATGGTGGAGGAAGACCCCAGGTGCCCCTCCGTGCACTATTTCATCACGAGCGGGCACCCGGGTAGAACCACCGAACTTCCGTAAACCAGCTGGATGGCTTCCTCACGTGAAGAATTCTACGCCCCAAATGAGGTTTCGAACCCACATCGATGAGGGGCAAATGGTTTGAAGTCAACGACTCTAACCACTCGGCCATGGAGGCCCCTTCATTATGTGTTAAGTAAATGTTAGAAAATGTTAAATTTAAACTGAAGTGTTATCGAAAGCTGAATGGTATTTTACATGAGTGCTTGTCAGTAATATTTATTTAATCTTTGAAATACAATATGCTTTTATTTCGAGATATGTTCTGGTATTCCTGGGGTATTCCTGGTATTTCTGGTATTCCTGTGGTATTCCTGGTATCCCTGTGGTATTCCTGGTATTCCTGGTATTCCTGTGGTATTCCTGGTATTCCTGGTATTCCTGGTATTCATGTGGTATTCCTGGGGTATTCCTGTGGTATTCCTGGTATTCCTGGGGTATTCCTGGGGTATTCCTGGTATTCCTGGGGTATTCCTGTGGTATTCCTGGGGTATTCCTGGTATTCCTGGGGTATTCCTGGTATTCCTGTGAATATTTCCATACGAAATAATAGATTCAACGTAAGCATTCATCGCCATGACAGTTTAGTAGATCAGGGTTTAGCATAAATGTAAACGGGAACAAGAACATAATTACGTTATTACTGTGTTTTCTTTCTTTTGAAGGGTAAGTGGATGTGGTTGATATCTTTAATTTCTGTTCTAGGGCAAGTGGATGTGAAGCCTATTATTACACACATATTTGGTCTGGAGGAGACAATGAAGGCGTTCAGGTCCGCCATCACGGGTGAAGGGATCAAGATTATTATTAAATGCAGTCGAATATAACGTATGGGAGATACGACTGCTTTGTCATTGGAACATCTGTCTTGGCGTTAGCACAGTTGTATTGTAATGAAACTTATATATTAAATATCGATATATGTAAATGAAGTACCCGTTTTTGTAGATGGAATACATGTCTACTAGCAATTGACAAAATATAGAATATTGTCGTAGAACACCTTTTAAATTGTATGTCAACTGAACACCTGTATTTTCAGAAAAAAGCAACAGCTGTAGTGTTGATGAAACGCTTGTATTTATCAGTGGAAGTAATCTGTTGTCAATGTAGCATTTGGATTTTCTAAGAAGATTCTGTAGACATATTATACTGATATGCATGAAGATAAAAATATGTTGATACCACTTTTGTGTACAAAATCTGGAATGTATGTGAAGAATTCTACTAACAGATGTGACCGGAGTTTTGATTTATATTCATATAAATTGTTTATTTAATTGGTTATAAACACCACAAGTGTAACGTGTTTAGTTAGATACTAGTAACTAATTCATTAGAAGGCAAATGTTAGTAGAAAACAGTATGCATAGATATTGTTTCATGTGGTAGGAAATGTTTAACTCATTTAACTTTCATAGACTTCTTGAACAACTTTGAAACCACTTTGTGTACAATAAAAATGCATTGCTTTCAAAATAATTATGTGTCTTATTAAATTTTAAACAACTTTGATGATGTGTAAATATTATTCTATATTGTACACTGCAATGTTCAATTTTGAAAATTGAACACTGAACTCTCGTTACTCCTTCTTTTGTTAATATGAATGTCGACAGTTTTGTGTTCTACCATAGAATTAAATTACATGTAGGTGCTACATATATTTTGCGTTTATATAGATGATTAATGTGTTTACTTTACTTGACGCTTGTCTTACATTTTTCTAGAATTAAAATGTAGTTCGTATATTTATTTCTCATTTTCTCTTGTTCTTTTATCATGTTGGTTCAAATGGGAGGAATTATATCAACCTGTTGCTCTTTAGGTACAAATCACTTCGAACCGTTCTCTTAAGATCGTACCACGCCAGACAAAAAAATCCCAACAGAATACTTGTTACCGAATTAAGTAGTCTTGTTCCTTTATCTTAACGCCAGTCGTCTCCAAGAACTTAATACACTACTACTTCCTAATGTTCCCTGAGCTTGTGAAGCAGCAGTGAAGTGTGTTGTACAATATGCTTGACAACAAGGCATTTTATATACAAGTTAACGAACCTGAAAACCGTACATTGATAACAAATACAATGAGAAACAGAACATCACCGATTAAAAGTCTGTTCTTAGATTTATATGTACTTTTCTTGATCCATAACATAAAATATTAGTATAACTGTGATTAGCGTGCTTCAGTCTAGACCTGATTACAAACTTATCTTACTCGACAAACCCTTTAGAGTTGGATACGGACTAAGTCATGCAAATACTAAGCTTTTTTTACTTAATGAGGTGTGGAAGGTTATTTAATGGAGAGGAAGCTGTACTTGAAGACTTCTAAGTTTGTTTTGTCTAAATCTCCGATTTCTATATTTTCTGTCACGTTATAGAAAAGTTTACAAAAGGTTTACAAAGAAGAATCAGTTGGAGTTTTGTGCATCTAGTATATATAAATTCGAGAGTTCCATATTTCAGTTGGTCAGGCAACATCTATCTGTGACGCTGCAAGTGTGTGTGCCATTCCTAATTACCTTATCTTTTGTATTGAAGATGGATTTCCGACCGATAGTTTAACTTTTTTCTAGGCTGGATCTTTCAATAGAGCCAAATATGCACTAGTTTTGTCTTTGCCTACGGACTGCGACTAAGCTTTCTGCATGTTGTCTCTCTGTATGTGTTTTCGAAGAGAGAGAAGGGTGATGATTGATGATATTCATTAATTTAAATAGATGACTCCTTTCAAAATATATGTATTATTGACTGGTGTTCGTCATATTTAATTGGAAGTTAGGTTTTACATCATATATTTATAAATTAAGCATCATTTCTAAGCCGATTTTATAGTTTTCCTTACTTCCATAGAAAAACCATTACAGAGAACTGATGTCGATACTCATCACAGAACCAGTTTATACATTTGTTATGATTTAGAAACAACGATACGTCTTTGGCATTTTTTTTCACTAAACACTAGTTTGTCAAGTTACGTGAACATTCAGTTATTTTATTACGCTTAATTTAACTGGCCGATGATCGCTCACGGTTAACGTCCAAATTTAGTCCTTTTGTTAAAAAAAAGTATTCAATGATTTCTTGCCGAACATTTGTTAATTTTATATTCAGTTTCTAAGTATTACGACCAATGATATAAAATTGCACACCCATCGGGAAAAATAAGCGGGAAAAGTTCTTACATAGACTCTATTCCACTTAGCTTGTGACTTAGCTCAGGGAGATTCGCCCACTTGCTATTTGTGAGACTACAAATAGTGTGAATATCTAACTATTTATAGTAATCTTTTTCCGTAAATACTTGGGATACATTAAATAAATATTGTAAATCATTCGGTAGTTTATTATAAGGACTTCCATAAATATATATACCTGTAAGGTATCTACACCTACGTTAATTAATACACTGCAGAATCAGAGGACGGTTATATGCAGAGACGCAAGTCATATGAAAAGTTACTAAAAGTGAGAAATATCTCATGAAGTGTAAGAAAAGACTACAGAGCTATGGCTAAAACAAATTTGAAGATAAAATAAATGGTACAGTAGCAAGTCGCTCAACAAATGTACCAGGACTGGGTCTGGACTGTACATTGTTTAGGAAGGTTTTCTACGGACGAATTGTTCTTCACCAAATATTGCCTGACATTACCATCTCTCAAAAAGGAGTCATTAAATTATTATCAAATGTAAATCCCCATAAAGCTTAATTCTGGTGGGATAAATGCTAAAAACTTGACAGAATGTAAAGAAAGTGCATCTCCTATTCTGAGTATAGTTTTTAATAAGTCACTTGCAGAAGGCAAAATCCCATTAATAGACTGGAAACGACATGTGTGCTCGCTCTTTTAAAACTTGTGTCTGTTGTAAAATACTTGAACATGTCCTCTTTAGCAACTCAATGTCTTTTCTGGAAAGTAACAAATCTCATATGATTTGCAACTTAACTTTAACGTTATTGTGAAACTCGACCCATATTCTTTCTCTCTCGGTCTGGAACAACTGATACGTGTTAGACCTTCCTGCTCTTGATTTTCTGCGTAGAATTATAAAGAATAGCTCTTTTAAAGTAAAAGAACGTGCTTATAAAGCAACAGTAAGGCTATATGGGACTGTGTTCTTTCATTTTACAAGTTTTATTTTTTACGCAGAAAAATCAAACTGAAAAACAAATCATCAGAAATTAATTGGCCACCGTTAGAAGAACTAGACGGCTCATTTAATAACGTTCTGTAAGTAGTCCATCGTGCAGTAAATATATATATATATATATCCGAAAAATAAAAAAACAATTTATCAATAACCCGCTGATTCAAGGTATGGACATGGTAATACATACAGCTTCAGACACATTGCAACATCCAAAAATTCCTACAAATATTCATTTTATCCTAGAACAGTAGGAACTGAGTGGACCGTCTATTTTGCCCTCAGTCGCACACACTAAAGCCACAATTGACTCCTCCAAAGCGGTTGTCACTGTGCATACTCTAATCTCTGCCTCCAGTTTGTAAATAGCAACCAGTGTAAAAAGTTCTAATCATGTAATTTTTTGAAGTTTTATTGTTCGACCATTGCACAAATTTAATGAAGTAAAAAACAACACTGAACAAAATTTGATCAGCGCGTGTATTTAACCTTCACTTTTATCATTAAAGTATGAATCAATTGGAGATTGTAAGTGTGTGGGTGAATGATAACTTGTCTATAAAAATTAGACCCCAAAACGCCGAGAACTCCAAAACGGTCCTTATAAATGTGAGTGTAATAGGTTATAATGCAGTAATTTGGTCCAAAATGTGCTTCCGTGGTGTAGTCGAAAGAAGTCCCTAATAAATAGATCCTAATTTTTCCATTTTTCGCGCATTTGCGCGTAAATCGGGGGCCAAATGGGCATTATTTCACTCGTGGAATGAATTTTACATAAAATAGGACAGGTTTCATGCTAATACTCGCATGTTTTCGAGTTGTTTACTTGAAAACGAAAGTAGGGTGTTTATTCTGCGGACCGCTTTCTGAAATGCGGCAATATGAGGGTACCTGATTTCAGTTGACTTGCATTTCACTGCATACTATTCAACACCCCTTTTTCTTTTCGTTTTCTTGAAGCAAATGTATGGATATCTTGTGGAAAATAGGTCTACGACGGAGTGAAAATCTAGAAACTGTAACAAAATTGGTCTGAAGTAGCTGAATTTTATATGAAACAAAGAACAATTTCTTTTATTGGTATATAGCCTAATATGCTATTAACAATTGGTGGCTTAGTACCTTAATACAAGTAATCTATACATCCGTGCTATTTTTATGAAGACAGTTTTCTCGCGGACTTTCGCCGAGTGTCAGAATAACGAATTAAAGAAGGTTACACAATCTGTCTGTCATTTCTTTAGCTAAAAATAATTTTTGTTATTATCTGTATGACTTTGATCGGTTGTCGTTGTTTTTTAATAGCGAAATTACAATATTTCTTCAAAACTGATTAGCTCTATGTTCGGATATTAGTAGAATTTCGGATACTGTATAAATTCGCCAAACAGAACATAGTTTTGATGATCGGTCGAGAGCTAAACGATTTTTATGATATCAATAATTAGGTGAAAAAAAATTGTTCGTTTCCGGTATTCCAACCTACCCTAAATTTTTGGTTCGACACTAAATGGAGAAAATTTTTTCCAACTTTTTGACAGAAAGTTACAAAACTGCACTTGTTCTGCTTTAAACATGGCCATTGATGTTAGAAATCAAATTACTGATGCTCTAAAGGTATAAACCCCTTATTTGTATTCATTTTTGGACACAAAAATAATTTCCGAAAGGAAGTGTCTAGCCGTCCGGTAACAGGACACCTAGCCTGCGTTCTAGCCGTCCGGTTATCGGACGACTAGCAAATCCTCGGGGGAGTTTCTAGATGTCCGGTAATAGATTTCCAAATGAATAAATAATAATTTTATATAGTTTTAATGTTATTTACTTAAGATATCGATAGTTATCAGCAAACAAAATTTTGAGTGAATACATATTGAAGATTTACAATAAATCACTGCATTAATCAGCTGATAAAACGGAAGTTTGCCGAAATCAATAATGGCAAGATCGCCATGACGTCACTCATTAAAATCTGTTCATCTGATGGCTTTTATTTTCGGAATATTTAAATTTTAACAACTTTTTCACTGGATTTTCAAAATTAAAACAGTTTTGAAATAGATTCTACTTACAATTTTTATATTTAGTATTCAAATATTTTTTAATGAATAACTGTTTCAAATGACATTTAATTTCAATAGCGGCAGTGTGATGTTCAAAACTTTTAGTAAAACAGTAGTTAAGTGTTTATAATTAATCCATTTTATTTTTGAAATAATGTCAAAATTAATAATGAATTGCTTGTTTTATAAGCTTTCTATTCTTCAAAACAAATATATTTTGTGTTTTAAGAATTAAAGTTTAGGCTGTTAGAAAAACATCACTTATACAAAATAACATGGACGTTCGGCGAACAGTGTTTTATCATTTCTAAATATAGAATATCAACGGATTTGTATACAAACACGATATCATTCGTTTTATTGACTGAAATGTCAGATTTATAAGTATTGATATCTTAAGTAAATAACATTTAACACTATATAAAATCATTATTAATTCATTAAGAAATCAATTACCGGACGGCTAGAAAATCACCTGAGGATTTGCTAGTCGTCCGGTAACCGGACGGCTAGAACGCAGGCTAGGCGTCCGGTTACCGGACGGCTAGACACTTCCTTTCCGAAAAGTCCCACTTAATAAAAAAAGGCAGTGGCTAGTGAACCGTCACCGGTGCAGCAGACCCGAGGTGTGACGGTGCAGCAGACCTGAGGTCTAGTGCACTGCATTTTTGTTACATATAAAATATAGCCTTTCTTTGAAGTATAATTATAACATTTTGTCACCAGGAATATTTATGACCATTATTAAAAGAATGAAGTAAGATAAGTATTGACTTACCTTTTATTTTACCGATATTTCTCAACCCGCTATCTTCATTCTTCGGCAATAGTATTATCCACCATTTACTATGGTATTTCCAATTGAAAACATTGTGTCGCTATCGGCAACGGTCTGTTAATAGAAACTTTATTATGGCAGAATGATTTTTAAGAACAGGTTTCAGTAATGACAGAATGCGTTTTTTAGAAAGAAATGATTAATTTTGAATTTTCATAAATTGCATACTAGTATATCTATATCAATTTAAGATTAGTTGCTGTCTGTATTTGGTTACATCAAAATTTAAATCCGAACTTAATTTCATATTTGCTATCTCATGATCAGAGCTGCCAACACAAAAGACAAACAAGCCCAATCCAATCATTAAATACCTTAAACAAGCAACCCAACAACGCCTTTTTGTAGACCTCCATTCATTGTATTAATTCAATCTTTATAGTCTTTTACAGTTTTTATCATGGATTTCGTGAGATGTAGTTTCAATGTTGGCAAAAAGCCGGTCAATATGAGCAGGGTTTCCACTGGCCCCAATTTTTTTTCCGCCACAAAATATCGAAGTCAACGACACACAGGGGGAGGGAGCATCCAGTGAGTGTATTCTCCAACACAATGTGCATGTTGCAACAATTTGTCATTTATACAGTTTTTCATTATTTGATTGTAAAACTTATTGGGGGATGGTGGGGTAGGGGGCTCTCCCCTTGGAAATTTTTGAAATACAGGCATGAAATGAAGGTGCATTTTTATGTTCAAAATTTTGAGATAATGGAGAGGTTAGTACCCTTTTGATAAGGGGGTGGGGGTCAGGGGGCTTTCCCCCTGGGACATTTTGAAATACAGGTATGAAATGATGGCCTCTGGTGCATTTTAAGGTCCAAAATTTTGAGGTAAAGGAGGGGATCCGATAGTACCTTCTTTATGAGTGGGGTGTCAGAGAGTTTTCCCCTTGGAAAAAAAAAATAAAATGCAGGTATGGAATGGTGGCCTCTGGTGTGTTTCTTGGTCTAAATTTTGAGAAAATATTATTATTTCTTTGCCAAAATAACAGGGTACTTCTCAGCAAAAATTAAAAAATACATTTGCATAGGTAGGCTTCTCTGAATGACCAAAATTAATCGGAAATTGGGGTCCAAAATTGTGTGACAAACGTAAAAAAAGCAATCAAGCCTAGCATTATTTATAAAATGAAAATTTATAACTTATTTTCTATGGCCAGAGTTAATTTTTACCGTTGATTCCTGCTTGTTTTCGCAGTTTTTCATTAGAATTTGCCAAAATCAATCCACGATCATGATTATTAAAAATTATTGGAATTTATCGCGGATGTCCCGTCAGTCGTTCATTCTGAAGTTTTGCTACAAAATATAACTTAGAAATGGCTACTTTGACACTACTTTCGTGATTCCGCTTGTTAAAACGTATAAATCAGCTATCATTGTCTTTTAATTCAGTCCGTGAAACATGACTTTCATTTGTTTACTACCGCGCCATATTACTTCAATCAACGATGACATATGTAAAGGCAGAGCTTAATAATTTTGCCGATAAAATACGTCACGCGTTCTACATCCAAAGCTGTCATTGGTTTATCACATGTTAAAATTAAAGTCAAAGATCGAGAGGCACGTGGCAGCTTGTGTAATTGATGCCGAATCGCTAATCCCTCGCTTGGTGACACACTGTGTATTGTGTATCATGAACGGAAACGCCCGCAGGTTATATTGATTTTTAAGGCAAGACAGAGAGTAGTTAAGACAGAGAAATACACATTTTTCGCCAATTTTTTATTTTTTTCGCCATTGGCGACTTGGGCGAATTGCAGCGGAACCCTGATATGAGTATTGACCGTGCCGGCGGTCAATACTGGTTAAAACCGGTCAATACTGGTCAATTCAATACTATGGTCACTCTTGGGTGGTCAGTACTGGTTTATGCAACACTTTTACATATTAATGTACATTCACAGATTAGCACTGGCTGTAAAAGTAATGTAAAAATAATAAATTTGAATAATATAAAATTTTGTTCAATAAAAAGTATAGTGGTCAATACTGGTCGATTCACTTTTGGTCCTTGGCAATGTGTCCTAAATTTTCAGGTCAGGTTCAGATTTGGACAATACATGTATACTTAGAATGGTCAGTGGTCAATACTAGTTTATTCAATGCTTTTATCTTCTTACAGTAGCCTTTATTTTGATTTAATTAAAGATTTTATTACTATAAATTACACTCATTGAAATGGGCAGTACTGGTCAATTCAAATTTTGGTCCCATGCAATATCCCTGATCAATACATATAAAAGTGGTCAATACTGGTCAGTTGAATACTTTGATTGCATAAATTATTTTTTAAAATAAAGTTACCATGTTCAAGCATCTCAATAATTCAGGGGTGTAAAATTTTTTTTCACACCAATCGCCCTGCAGGACTAGTAGCCAGTAATATCTACTCGCCCTTAGCGAACAGCCACTCGCCCTAATAATTGACACTTTTAATACTGTCACTTTTATGAAAGGAGTATTATGTTCAATAGTATTATTTCCCGAAAAATATTTATTTTTAAAAGTGTCTAAAATATTGGACACAGTAGCCTAAAGTGTCATCGTCCATCCACCCGTGTTGAAAGAGAGAAAAAAAACGTTAAGATTATCGGTAATTATTCAGTGGATAAACTAAGTAATTGACATTGTTTTCATGATCAATTTACATCTCCTCAAAGAGCTAAAAGAAGTGTGTCAGTATCTTGACATCTGAAGTGGAGATCAAAGCGGTATTTTTGCTCGAGATTGTCATGGCATTACGTCATGTTTTCGCGCCATGTAACACATCACTGTCTGATCATACCGCATCGGTTCTTAAAATTGCTGAGAAATAGAAATCAATAAAAAGTTTCTTCTTTAATTTGTTATCAAAAGCGAATGTGCTATATCCCGTATAAAAGGTAAATGTCTCAAACGATAGTTACTATAGCGGATATAATACCTCTGTGACCTATTTGCCCTCGAGGAATTTACATTATTGTTTGACAAGAAAAACTTTTAAAGTGTTGGTCAAAAAATACATGTACAAAGATTCATTTAAAACTTATTAAAAACCGCAATGACATCACATTGCTTTATTTTAAAATCGCATTTCTATTTACGTTCACGGGGTCACGTAACCTATTGTAACGATTACTGAATGCATAAAGGGAAGTAATTGCATTAATATGCAAATTTGTAAACCTGACAATTGTACATATTGTAATATGCACATTAAATCACCTTTGGTGATGAGCTAGCTTTTCACTGACGGGATTTGTGTGGCACTAAAACGTTACAAATGGTGGCAGCGGTGGGATGAAGTCAACTGCCGGACTGGAGTTGCCTTACCCATGTATTTCCTAGGCCAAATCTCGGGACGAGATTTCTCGGAGGGGAAAGTAATGTAACGATTACTGAATGTATAAAGGGAAGTAATTGCATTAATATGCAAATTTGTAAACCTGTCAATTGTACATATTGTAATATGCACATTAAATCACCTTTGGTGATGAGCTAGCTTTTCACCAACAGGATTTGTGTGGCACTGAAACGTTACACTATTCTGTCGCACTGACAAAAATCGGTTTGCCAAAAATCGTTTTACTCCATGTATTGAAATTGCTGCCGCTTTTTCATTATTTAAGATTTTTTTATTCTATTTTTTGTACTTTCTGGTCAAAAGTCTGAATTTTATGCCCAGAGTATTCATCATTTATTTACTTATAGAAAGAAATAAGTAACTAAGATCGCGCTGTTTGAATTTTTACAAATGATTATATGAAAATTCGACCGTTTTTATAGAATTTTGCCTACATTTCTGTCGATATCTTACTAAAATCATTATAGAATTCAAACAGTATTATTTCTCAAGAGGTGTTGAAAACTTGAAGCGAAAATGTTAAAAAATGAATGCACTACGCATGGTTTTGTGTACGTGTCGATGTAAATTAGATATTACGATAGGTCGCACGTGCTTGTGGAATGGAAAATTACCGGCATGACGTTTTGATATCTTTACGATTCGCGGGTAAATTCCAGTCAATCTAGGTAGCGACTGAACCATCTCAAAGTTTGTTGACGTTTTGGAGATGTAATTTCTGAATTTTGGTAAAGTAACTTAGTAAGGACGTAAAAAACGACTCGCCCGATCAGTCGAGTATACAGCGAGGTCCACTCGTCCTACTCAGACTTTAACTCGCCAATGCGAGCGGGCGAGTGGAATTTTACACCCCTGTAATAATACAGTGGGATTATTGATCATGACAGATAATTAGTGACTAGATAGCCAGGCCTGCAACATTATAATCTATTGTATATTATATGACATGGTGTCAATTAGACAATGTGACAGTTGCTACCAAAACACAATTAAACCACTTCCATGTAAGGGTCAAGGTGTTCGCAGCAATTTTTCATTAAATTATTTATACCAGTAAAAATAATTAAATGTATCACTTGTGAATCAAACACTTACTGCTGCAGTTTATGAAATACTTTCTACAAATTAAGTTTAGTTAAATTAGCAGTTTTTCCACTTATTGTGACATTTTTGTAGAAAAATAATATATCTTTGTAATCTAATCTAACAGAAAATGTTTAATGACCAGTATCAACCAGTACTGACCAATCGACCACTTCTGACCAATTTGGGAGTACTGATTTGGTTGCTTTAGCTAGGTAATAATGCCTGCATTCACCCCAAATGCTCTTAAACAGTCATTATTTAACTGTTCATAAACTGTAAAATATCTTAACAATCAGTATTGACTAATTGACCAGTATTGACCAATCGACAAGTATTGACCGGTATTGACCACTTCAGGGAGTATTGACTGGGGCGGTTTTAACCGGTTAAAACCGCTGGTTAAAACCGGGGGTGGTTTTAACCGCCCAACATTGTGTAGTTTATCTTATAATTAATAATAGATATCTATAACAAATATTGAAATTATAAACAGTTTTCACCGTACATGTACATTATGAAATATTTGCTTGCAAGATGTCAATATTTCTGAATAACAGGTTCCATGGAGAATTAATTGGTGCCTGAATTGTCACTGACATTATAAATCTGAAATTAAGATTGAATTTCAATTTGATATATGTACATATGTATGTCCATATACACAGACAATAATTTATCTTATATATGCAACTTAAATTGACAAAATATATGTAATTTACGAGAATTAAAAAAGATCAATGAAATTTATTCTGTCATTCGGAAATGTCTTAGTAAATGACGTGTAGTACTGTTGCCGAAGAACGAAGATCAGTGCTTTGAAGTAAAACAGTAAATTAATAGGTAAATCAAGGTTTATCTTTTTTCATTCTTTCAATTATGTTCTTGCATATTACTGGTAAAAATATCTTTTAATTAAACTTTATGTAAATGCTATATTTTATATATAACAAAAATGACGGTGCACTACAGTAGACCTCAGGTCTGCTGCACCGGTGACGGTTCACTAGCCACAGCCTAAAAAAAATTTTTTAAAAAAAATTCCGACCTTCCTACCCTAATTTTTTTTAGCATGTTACGAGAAACAAAGAATTTTTTTGTAGGCCTTATGTGTATCATGATTTTTATTATCAGTAATTACAAAATTAAATTGCCGTTTTGCATTTACTCTTAAGGGGGAATAAATTAGTAGCCTGACAGAATTTTCTGGTTGCGGTCGTCTGGTTGCTCCTGGGCTAGGGACGTGCGATTTCTGTTTCTGGAACATTTGAGATACATTTAGGTCTTAATAATTTACCCATGCAAAGGAAATTCTTATTATTAGCTAACATTGCACTCCAGTCAAAGAGTAAAATTTATCAGACCATGATAATTTGTTTAATAATTGGAAGTGGCTATTTGTACGGTAGCCTGCGGGGCTATTCCTACGGCTCTCCCATCCCATATGAATAGTGAAATAGCCCGCAGATGGCTATTTGTACAGCTCCTATGAAAGTTTTGTATTGCATTGTACTGAATTCATTCAACTGGTATATTTTGGAACAAGTTCTTTCCTTTCTTCAATAAATGACATATTTATTATTCACACTATTATCATATATATCTATACATGTATATCATTCAATGACAACAATATTGCACATAGACATAAATTAGCCTTTTCCTGTATTCGAAATCGCTTCCTATTTCTTTTTTTAGCTCACCTGTCACATAGTGACAAGGTGAGCTTTTGTGATCACCCTTCGTCGGTCGTGTGTCCGTGCGTGCGTGCGTCCGTCAACAATTTCTTGTCTGCACGATAGTGGTTTCATCGTCAGACCGTATGTCCGTCCATGCGTCTCGTGCATCCGTCCGTGCGTCAACAATTTCTTATCTGCACGATAGTGGTTTCATTTATGGTTTGATTTTAACCAAACTTGCACACAACTTGTATCACCATAAGATCTCGGTTCCTTTCTTGAACTGGCCAGATCCCATTACAGGTTTCAGAGTAATGGCCCCTGAAAGGGCCAGAATTAGCTATTTTGACCTTGTCTGCACAATAGCAGCTTTATTATGTCTCCCCCAGGAGACATATTGTTTTTGCTCTGTCCGTCCGTCCGTCTGTCCGTCCGTCACACTTCATTTCCGAGCAATAACTGGAGAACCATTTCACCTAGAACCTTCAAACTTCATAGGGTTGTAGGGCTGCTGGAGTAGACGACCCCTATTGTTTTTGGAGTCACCTCATCAAAGGTCAAGGTCACAGGGGCCTGAACATTGATAACCATTTCCGATCAATAACTAGAGAACCACTTGACCCAGAATGTTGAAACTTCATAGGATGATTGGTCATGAAGAGTAGATGAGCCCTATTGATTTTGGGGTCACTCCGTCAAAGGTCAAGGTCACAGGGGCCTAAACATTGAAAACCATTTCCGATCAATAACTTGAGAACCACTTGACCCAGAATGTTGAAACTTCATAGGATGATTGGTCATGAAGAGTAGATGACCCGTATTGATTTTGGGGTCACTCCGTCAAAGGTCAAGGTCACAGGGGCCTGAACATTGAAAACCATTTCCAGTCAATAACTAGAGAACCACCTGACCCAGAATGTTGAAACTTGATAGGATGATTGGTCATAAAGAGTAGATGACCCTTATTGATTATGGGATCACTCCGTCAAAGGTGAAGGTCACAGGGGCCTGAACATTGAAAACCATTTCTGATCAATAACTAGAGAACCACTTGACCCAGAACGTTGAAACTTCATAGGATAATTGTACATGCAAAGTAGATGACCCCTATCGATTTTGGGGTCATTCCATTAAAGGTCAAGGTCACAGGGGCCTGAACATTGAAAACCATTTCCGGTCAGTAACTTGAGAACCACTTGACCCAGAATGTTGAAACTTAATAGGATGATTGATCATAAAGAGTAGATGACCCCTAACGATTTTGGGGTCACTCTGTGAAAGGTCAAGGTCACGGGCCCACACATTGAAAACCATTTCCGGTCAATAACTTGAGAACCACTTGACCCAGAATGATGAAACTTCGTAGGATGATTGGGTATGTAGAGTAGATGAACCCTAACGATTTTAAGGTCACTCTGTTAAAGGTCAAGGCCACAGGGGCCTGAACATGGAAAACCATTTCCAATCAATAACTTGAGAACCTCTCGACCCATAATGTTGAAACTTCATAGGATGATTGTTCATGCAGAGTAAATGACCCTTATTGTTTTTGGGGTCACTCCATTAAAGGTCAAGGTCACAGGGGCCTGAACATTGATAACCAATTCCGATCAATAACTTGAGAACCAATTGACCCAGAATGTTGAAACTTCATAGGATGATTGAACATGCAGAGTAGATTACCCCTATTGATTTTGGGGTCAGTCTATTAAAGGTCAAGGTCACAGTGGCCTGTTCATGTAAAATCATTTTTTGGAAATAACTTGAGAACCACTTGACCTACAATGTTGAAACTTAATAGGATGATTGGACATGCATAGTACATGACCCCTATTTATTTTGAGGTCACTTGATCAAAGGTCAGGGTCACAGGAGCCTGAACAGTGACTTGAGAACCACTAGGCCACGAGTGTTGAAATTTAGCGGGATGACTGGACATTCCAAGTAGATGATCCCTATTGCAGCCAACCATCAGTGTCTCTTTGACTTTCGCTCCTGACCCCTATTGACTTCTTGCCTATAGGACTTTGCATTGGGGGAGACATGCGCTTTTTTACAAAAGCATTTTCTAGTTTATGATTTGATTTTTACCAAACTGGCACACAACTTGTATCACCATAAGATCTTAGCTCCTTTCTTGAACTGGCCAGATCCTGTTATGGGTTCCAGAGTTATGGCCCCTGAAAGGGCCAGAATTAACTATTTTGACCTTGTCTGCACAATAGCAGCTTCATTTATGATTTTATTTTAACCAAACTTGCACACAACTTGTATCACCATAATGATCTTGGTTCCTTTCTTGAACTGGCCAGATTCCATTATGGGTTCCAGAGTGATGGCCCCTGAAAGGGCCAGAATTAGCTATTTTGACCTTGTCTACACAATAGCAGCTTCATTTATGATTTGAATTTAATCAAACTTGCACAAAACTTGTGTCACCGTAAGATCTAGGTTCCTTTCTTGAACCGGCCAGATCCCATAATGGATTCCAGAGTTATGGCCCCTGAAAGGGCCAAAATTAGCTGTTTTGACATTGTCTGCACAATAGCAGCTTCATTTATGACTTGATTTTAACCAAACTTGCACAAAACTTGTATCACCACAAGATCTTAGTTCCTTTCTTGAACTGGCCAGATTCCTTCATGGGTTCCAGAGTTATGGCCCCTTAAAGGTCCAGAATTGGCTATTTTGGCTTTTGCAGCCATATAGAGACTTCATTTATGGTTTTATTTGATACAAACTTCCAAAATATCTTCAACAACAATAAATCTTGGATTCCATGACAAATCAGATCCATTCGTAGGTTCTAGAGTTATTTTATATCTGATTACCTCCCCTGATTGTAATCAAAATGGATTTATATCAGTAAGTACTTATTCATTATTGTCATTAGTTGGACTGAGTCAATGAGAGTAGATAACTATGGACTGATTTTATGTTAAATTACCTCCCTTTATTTCAAATTAAAATGGGTATATCTCCATAACTAATGAAGATACTGATCTGAAATTTCATTTATGTCAACAGATTTATTTGGCAGATCCTTCTTTTGTTAACTTACAATCATTTTTTTTTAATTACTTCCCATTTACGTTACTATAAATAGCTTGTTTTTAGTAACTTTTTTATTATTGCCCGTAGGGAAAAACCGAGACCACTTTTCTGTGGTACAACATGGATGGTACCTCCAATTTTTAGGTGTAATTTGACATATCTGTACCTTGTAAGAATTTTTTTCTTTTTGGTTTAATTTCTTCCCTTTGTTGTTCCTGTCCTTTGGACTTAGATATTTTTTCTGAGGACCTTCTTGTCCTCAAGTGCAATGATAACAGGTGAGCGATATAGGGCCATCGTGGCCCTCTTGTTTGATACAAACTTCCAAAATACCTTCAACAACAAGAAATCTTGGATTCCATGACAAATCAGATCCAATCATAGGTTCCAGAGTTATTTTATATCTGATTACCTCCCCTGATTGTAATCAAAATGGATTTATATCAGTAAGTACTTACAGGACTTATTTGAAATTTCATTATTGTTATTAGTTGACTAAAGACAATCAGGATAGATAACTATGGCTGATTTTTTTCCCGATTACCTCCCTTTATTTAAAATTTAAAATTTGTTATATCTCCATAACTAAGAAGATTCTGATCTGAAATTTCAGTTATTCACAGATTTATTGGCAGATCCTTCTTTTGTCCACTTACAATATTTTTTTTTTAATTACTTCCCTTTTACGTTACTATAAATATCTTATTTTTAGCTCGACTATTCGAAGAATAGTCTAGCTATTCTACTCACCCTGGCGTGGGCGTCGGGGCACACCTTGGTTAAGTTTTTGCATCAAGTACATACAAGCCATCAATTAAGGCATATAGTTTTGAAACTTTTTTTTTCTTTTTCTAGGTCAATTACCAACCTCTCTGGTCAGTCCCATAACTCTGACATTATTTTGAGCAAATTATGCCCCTTTTGGACTTAGAAAATTTTTGGTTAAAGTTTTACATGCAGTTACTATCTCCAAAACTAATGCAGATATTGATTTGAAACTTCACATGTGTCTTCGGGGTTAAAAAACTAGTTGGTAGCAGCAATCCCCTAACTCTGACTTCCATTTTGGCCAATTATGCCCCCTTTTGGACTTAGAAAATTCTGGTTAAAGTTTTGCGTGCAAGTACATACAGCTATTTCTAAAAGGCATATAGATTTGAAACTTATTTTTTCTTTTTCTAGATCAATTACAACCCCCTCACTGGGTCAAGACTCATACTCTGACATGTATTTTGAGCAAATTATGCCCCCTTTTCGACTTAAAAAATTTTTTGGTTAAAGTTTACATGGAAAGTTATTATCTCCAAAACAAATCCCATATTGATTTGAAACTTAACATGTGTCTTCGGGTTAAAATCTAGTTGATAGCAGCAAGTCCCATAACTCTGACCTTCTTTTTGGGCCAAATTGTGCCCCCTTTTGGACTTAGAAAATTCGGGTTTAAAAGTTTTGCGTGCAAGTACATACAGCTATTCTAAAAGGCATATAATTTAAAACTTATTTTTCTTTTTCTAGATCAATTACCAACCCCCACTGGGTCAAGTCCCCATAACTCTGACATGTTTTTTTGAGCAAATTATCCCCCCTTTTAGACTTAGAAAATTTTGGTTAAAAGGGTTTTCATGCAAGTTATTATCTCCAAAACTAATGCTGATATTGATTTGAAATTTTCACATTGTCTTGGGGGTTATAAAACTAGTTGATAGCAGCAAGTCCCAGAACTCTGACCTTCTTTTTGGGCCCAAATTATGCCCCCTTTTTGGATTTAGCAAATTCGGTTAAAGTTTTGCGTGCAAGTACATACAGCTATTACTAAAAAGGGCCGTATAGATTTGAAACTTACTTTTTCTTTTTCTAGATCAATTACTAGCCTCACTGGATCAAGTCCCTAACTCTGGCATGTTTTGGGCAAATTATGCCCCCTTTGACTTTGAAAATTCTGTTAAAAGTTTTTACATGCAAGTTTCTATCTCCAAAACTAATGCAGTATTGAATTGAAATTTCCCACATGTGCCTTCGGGGTTATAAAACTAGTTGATAGCAGCAAGTCCCATAACTGATTTTCATTTTGGTAAAATTAGTCCCCCTTTGAATTTAAAAACTCTTTAGATTTTTAAACCTTTTTGGTAATATTTTCCTGCTTCTGGGACAATATTTCGAATAGTCAAGTTTGGGCTGTCTTACGGACAGCTCTTGTTAGTATCTTTTTTTATTATTGGCCGTAGGGAAAACATGAGACCAGTTTTCTGTGGTACAACATGGATGGTACCTCCAATTTTTAGGTGTATTTTAACATATCTAAACCTTGTAAGATTTTTTTTTCTTTTTGGTTAAATTTCTTCCCTTTGTTGTTCCTGTCCTTTGGACTTAGGTATTTTTTCTGAAGACCTTCTTGTCCTCAAGTGCAATGATAACAGGTGAGCGATATAGGGACATCATGGCCCTCTTGTTTCTTTTTTTTGTCTTCTCTGGATTAAAGAAATCGGGTGAAAATATACCAGTTAAATGCAATACAAAACTGACGTAGGAGCTGTACGAATAGCCAAATGCGGGCTATTTCACTATTCGTACGGGAAAGCTGTAGGAATAGCCTGCAAGGCTATTCCTACAGGACCGTACGGATAGCCACTTCCTTAATAATTTCATTAACAAGACATGATGTAAATTTGCCTGTGCATGCATGGCTTTGTGATTTCATTTAGTCTATGGGTAGTCCAAATTTTGGGACATACATGTAAAACATGATTATTTTTTCCGTCACTTTCCCGTCACGGCTTACGGGGACGGCAACTAAGGAATTATATCGTATTATAGGTCATCCCAGTAAGTCGAGTAAGGCTAGTATTTAGGCAGTACAATTTTTTACTGAAGTTACTTGTCAAAACATTGGCAAGACATTTAAACCATTACCACAATCGGCTTTTAAAGTAGGTCAGATTTGTTTCTTTTATATATAGCTCTTCGTGTTTTACATGTTGTTCTCACTAAAATCAAATAGATGTAACACAAAAATAGCAATAACTTGTATACATATATACAGTATCAACATTCAACCCATGTTAGGGCATGATAAATAAATACAGAATGTATTAAAGGTAGCACAAAAAAGTCTAAATATAGGAAGAAAAAAAATGGCCAGCTATCTGAGATGTGTCTTGAATTTGAAGTATTTCCATCTTCACACATGTAAACCAGTAAGTAAGATATTGACGCTTTACATAAGATCGTTTGGAAGCATCAGTCATTGTGCTTTACAATTTTAACAATTCCAAAGAGATCATCTCTCATTTTTCATGTGATAACAGAAAATAAAACAAACCTGTTATCTGTCTGTGATGCTTTTCGCTGCCAAGATAAATGTAAATAGTATGTTAACCTTGTTTAACATTCCTTTGATTATATGTATTGCACTGTATTATGGCATTTTGAAGTGTAAACAAACAAAATAATAACATAGGATTAAGTCTATGTACAACATTTACAAAACAAACACTAATTCCTTGTTGGCAGAAAGGTAACGCATTTCGTTTCGGACCTTTACATCCTGGGTTTGATTCCCAGACCCGTATAATTTTTATTTTTAAAACTGTGTTTAATTTTTTATTTTTCAGTGAGATTCAATGAAGGCAACTCAAGTTAGTTAATATAGTTCCAACTTTTTCAGTAGCTGAAATAATGATTTTATTAACATGTTTGTTATTATGTTTAAATACATTTCACCTTGAAATGTTATGTAAAATGTTTTTAAAGCTCTGTTGTGTTATTTATCTGCGTGTTAGTTTTATAAGTTATAGGAAATCTTATACTTTACCTTAAACAACAATGTCCTGCCACAATTTCAGTATTGATTACTTTAAACAAAAGTTTATAGTTACTGTCAATTTTATGTAAAAACAATCTTACAAAACAATGAACTATAAGTCAGAAAAAAACAAAGTAAGTAGTCTAAATTAATGCAAAATAACAAAAAATTGGGCTATGCAATAAAATCAGTAAAACGATCGCTTGGAAGCATAGAATGCAACCAAAAAAGAATAATAGCAGACTTGGTTTACTTGTAAGATTCGAACTGTCAAAAAAAATCAGTTCAAAATAATCACAGATACTTCCACTCATCCCGTGCGCCAACAAGTCAAATATTAATCTTACTTTTTATATATTTTGTTTTAAACAAGAATGTCACTGATTGTTTATTTATATACTGCTAAAAAAGAAATGCTGTAATACTGTGTCAGCTTTACCTAAATCATGTTTCAGCCGATGTATATCTCTTTCGCCGATATATATCCTTTTCATATGACATGTTTGTTAAGCATTTTAACTTGACTTTTTAGGAATGAGGCATCATTAGACAGTGTCGAGATCATCTGCTTGCTTTTTTATACGCACGGCAGAAAAATGGGACTATCATCATGATCATGGGAATGCCTTTGGCGGGTGTGTGGGCTGGCTATGTCCACAAAGTTTGTCTGGAGCATTTATTCTTCATTCATGGAGGGATTTTCATGTAACTTGGCACAGATGTTCACCATCATGAGACTGAGTGTCCTTTGCAAGAGCTCGGTCCCTAGGTCTAAGGTCAAGGTCACACTTAGAGGTCAAAGGTCAAATTCAAGAATGACTGTGTGGATTCATGGAGGGATTTTGGTGTAACTTGTCACAAATGTTCACCACCATGAGACAGAGTGTCTTGTGTAAGAACCAGTTCCCTACGTCTAAGGTCAAGGTCACACTTAGAGGTCAAAGGTCAGATACAAGAATGACAACTTTGTCTGGAGCATTTCTCTTTCATGCATGGAGGGATTTTGATGGAACTTGGCACAAATGTTCACCACCTCGAGGCACCCTTGTTTTTAGAATAACTTTCCTTTGTTTTTACTATAAATTGCTTATATTGTAACTTTTTATTACTGGCCGTATTGGAAAATCGAGACCATTTTTCTGTGGTACAACATGCATGTTACATCCAATTTTTAGGTGTATTTTGATCTATCTCTACCTGGTAAGGAGTTTTGTATGGACTGTTTTTAGGATTAAGTTCCCTTTGTTGTTACTATTTGCTATGATGGGCATATATTGTGACATTCTGTCACTCTTGTTTGTGAACTACTAGTTATGGGCTTCAAAGTATATAAGTTCTGAAAATAAATTATTTCTGTAATTTAAAGAAAATTTTTAAGAGAGGACACACTGTCACACACCAACAACTTTGAATTTTTTGAAGAGATTTATTAAAACTAGGCTTGACTAGTTTCCTTCTTCAAAGATCTTTAACTCATATAATTGATATACATAACCTCTTAATTATTCATGAATGTCAGAATTAACTTATATCTTGGTTGTTTTAGTAGGCTCCTGAATGAGCAATCTGTATGAAGACAAAATCAAAATTAATTGTTTGCCGTTTGCCTACCCATCTTTTGGCATTGGGTAGCTAAGTTATTAGTTTTCTTCCCGTTTCAGGTAAGGTTTTTCCAGGTGCCTACCATAAATAAATGTTCTAACTAGTTTTCATTTCATGATAATAAGACTTAAGGAATATTCACAGTTTTACTCAAGTGTCTGCTTGAGCTGTGGTCAGTAGGTCATCTCTTTTGTTTTATAGGTCAAAGGTCAAGGTCACATCAACCTTAAGCTTAAAATCAGTTTTTTTATGGCTAACTAAAGGAAAATTTAGTCTACAATTGTCAAAGTTCATATACATGTAATGACTGCCTATGGTCAATACAAGACCCCTTTTGTTTTGGGGTCAGTTGGTCAAAGGTCAAGGTTGCAGTTACCTTGAGCTGAGAATTGGTTTATTATTTATTATTGAGAAGAAAACGCTTCAGCCTACAGTGGTGAAACGTCATAGGATGATTGCCTGTGGTCATAAGGTGACCCCTATTATTTGTTTAGAGGTCGGTTTTGCAGTAAGTTTGATCTGAAAATAGGTTTCCATTAGATAAGTGAAGAATGATTTGGCCTACGGCAGTCAAAAGTCATAGGATGATTACCTTTTGTCAGTAGATGACCCTTATTGTTTTGGGGTCAGAAGGTCAGAGGTCAAGGTCGCTTTGACCTTGAGCTGAAAATCGGTTTCAGATCAAGAACTAAAGAATGCTTGGCTTACAGTGCTCAAACTTCATTGGATGATTGCCTGTGGTCGGTCTTTAGGTGACCCTTATTGTTTTAGAGTCAGTAGGTCAAATGTCAGTGTTGTGAACTTGACTTGAAAATCGATATCCAATGGAAAATTGAAGAAAACTTTGACTTCCAACTGTTAGACTTCATACAATGATTAACTATTGTCATTAGATTGCCCTTACTGTTTTAAGGGGTCAGTAGGTCAAGATCGTGGTGATCTTGAGCTGAAAATCAGTTTCAGATCTAATACTCAAGAAGGCTGACAGCCGTCAAACTTCATAGGATGATTGCCTATGGTCAGTAGACGACCCTGTTGGTTTGGGGGTAAGTGGATCAAAGGTCAAAGTCACAGTGACCTTGAGACTTAAAATGGTTTCTGCTCAGTAACTAAAGAGCACTGGCCTACAGTCCTCAAATGTAATACTGTAAAATCTGGTAAATAAGCGTATACGCTTACAATAATTTTAGTGACACTTTTATGCGCCTATTTTTGATATGTGCTTATACTTAAGCCAAAACTATGCGCTTATTTTTGATATGCGCCTATAGACAAGCCATGTGCGCCTATTTTTGATATATTAGGAATATTGAAAGTGCTTACCTTGGCTGAGAAAACAAAAATAAAACATGGTCATGAACGTGCGCAGTGAACTACTTCCTTTTATTGCATAGACCTTCAGCAGTTATACATAATAAAATCATAATGAACTTCATAATTTGCAAAATATGGTTAATCTCACGGACCATTCAATAATTGTTTAACACTAAGATTGTAGCATTTTATCCATACTCTTTTCAAAAATTTACAAAAGAATGACAAACTGTTATGACAACGCAAACACCTTTTCTGGTATTCAAACTTAAACTTTAATTTACTGAAAACATTGTTTATTCGTAAAGCATTATTATCGTAAACAGTTATTGTTTATCAGACAAAAGACATTATAATCTGTTAACACCTATCGGCTATTCAAAAGGTAAGAAAACTTGTCACCTGTATTTATGATAAACAATTATCACGGTATAATACCGTTAGTTACGTCTTTTTTCTGCATCTGTTGTTTATTTACCAGTAATCATATATGTGCCTGCTTTCGAGACATAATTAAGGTAAGGGCATGACATGCGCTTATTATCTCATACGGAATAACGGTAAGGCCGTGTGCGCCTACTTTTGATATGCGCTTATATTCGAATATGCGCTTATTTACCAGATTCTACAGTATGATGGATGCCTGTGTTAAGTAGATGACCCCTTTGTTATGGGAATCAGTAGGTCAAAAACTTAGGTCACAGTGGCCTAGAGACTGACTAGCTAACATAATTATGACTAAACTACTTCATTTTGGCATTATTTTCCCCCTTTTAATTTTACGGCGGGAATTTATCCTCCTAACGGGCTGTGCTAACATTCCCTTGATACTTAAAAAAAACACTGTTATAGAGGATAATATCAATTATCAGAAGAAAAAAATCTGCTCGTCCCTATTTAACAGTAATCTAAGAATTAGTGTATATTGACCTTATCTTTTACATTTACTTTTAAGATCCATACTGCAATGCCTAAGTCCAAGGAGTTCATCTCATCCGAGTCTGACACAGATTCTGATTCAGAGGTAGGTGTCAAACAGATCTTCATTCTTTTTAAAGCAGGCCCATTCAAAGGACACATTCCAAATGGTAATATGTGAACCCTTTTCCCAATTTATGTACTATGTTTTAACAAAAATTATATTGCAAATTCTGTGAAAGTTACTAATCAAACAAAAAATAAGTCCATTCATGCTGCTGTATTTTGCATGCAAATTTGATTGTCACAAAGTAATATTTCTCAGTTAAAGAGAGAGAATACATGAATATATCTTGCTTGAGATATGAATTTCCCAACAATTACTGGTTATACCGCTATGTATTTAACTTCCTTGAGCACAAAGTGCTCAGGGTGAGCTTTTGTGATCATTCACTCTCCATATCTGTCTGTCTTCCATCCATCCACACTACTTCAGACCACATCTCCTCAAAAACTACTGGTCAGAATTGCACCAAACTTAGTCAGTAGCATCCTGGCATAGACCTCTATCAAGTTTGTTCACATGATTTAAATTGGCTGCTTTTAGGGGCACGCAGAGCTAGAAATAGAAAAACCTTTATATGACTTCTTCTCATGAACCACATGCTGGATCTTCTACAAATTCGGTCTGTAGCATCAGTATAAGGTCCTCTCCCAATTTTGTTCAATGGGGGTGCTTGGCCCCTTGTAGGGCTGCTACAGTTATAAATAGAACTACATTTGAACAACTTCTTCTCATGAACAGCTAGATGGATCTTCATCAAGCTTGGCCTGTAGCATCATTGTAAGGTCCTCTCCCAATTTTGTTCAAATGGGAATGCTTGACTTTAGAGCTAAAGATAGAAATACCTCTAAACAACTTCTTCTGATGAATTGCTAGATGGATCTTCAGTAAACTTGCCAGGTCTGTTGCACCATTGTAAAATACCTTTGTTCATATGGGGATGCTTGACTTTAGAGCTAAAGATAGAAATGCCATTAAACAACTTCCTCTGATGAAATGCTTGATGAATCCTCATTAAATTGGTCTGTAGTATTATTGTAAGGTCCTCTTCCAAACTGGTTCAAATGGGGACATGCAATCCCCTTTTAGGGGCCACTAGATCGGAATATAGAAATACCTTTAAACAACTTCTTCTCTTGAACCACTGGATATAGATAACCATTAAAAAGAGGCTTTCCACAGCACCCTCAGCCTGCTCCAATGGTCAGTGTGTATTTTTCCACCCAATTTTGAAGACTTTAGAAGCATAATGACAGTGTTTGAACTGTTTCTTATCTGTCACACTAATTTATATAATCAACTTTTACTGACCCTGAAATGTTTGTCACCTGGAGCATTTATCTGTCAGGGGTGTAACTGTTTCAAGTTATCACAGTTTATAACCCATTTAAGTTATTGCTTATATTTTCATAACTTGTTTCAGTTATCATAAAATATTACAAAGCCCTCCTGTGCCAATTCCTCGTTACGCAAGGCTGATAAAGTTTTACGCAAAAGGTTTAAAGCTATAAAACTCTTAGCATCCCATTATGCTTATCAGGTCATGATCAGACTAAAAGAGAATTTGATTAACCACAGATTGCTACTTATTTCACTGTACAGGTCACTTTGTGAGAACAGCAAAAAGACTTTTTTTGAATAACTTACCTGAGTTAACTTATATTTTATAACTAATACAGGTTATAAAATGCTTGAAAAAATAACTGAAATAGGTTACATAACTTAAAACAGTTACACCCCTGACTGTTTATGGTCCTGTTCCAAAGTTGCACACTGTCTAGCCTGTAGAAGCTTTGAAACTCAGGTGAACTACATGTATCTAGGGGCATCATGGCTCTCTTGTCTGCTTAATACTGTAAATGACTATTTCTTCATGCCTAATTTTTACTTAATTTGGTGAGGTAAGTGAACAGTAACAACAATTTAAAATTGAGTAAAGAGAGAGAGAGTGTGTGGGCCTCTGTATCCAAGTTGATAAGGTTTGTGACTGAGTTGTTTGCCCCTCTTGACAGTGGCTATTGTTGAATATGACAGCTTCTTCCTCATTTTATTTTATGTAATGGATCCATTACAACAGCAGTTTCTGTTACTGGCAAGTAACATGTTTTCTGTGTGTGGGATTTTAGCATTTCTCAGGTTAACATGTTGAGCTTTATTTCCCTCAGGAGAATGCCAAATAGCCTAACAAGAATAGGTCATCACAGAAATTGCCGAGTATTATTATGGGTCAACTCCTTTAAACTATAAGAAGTTTTTAATCTTAGTATTACAAGGATTGTGGAGATATTTTCTTTTCAAACACATGTTTAAGTTTTTAAAATTAGCGAGTATGCAAGACTTGACAAATAATTGAAAATAAAAGATTTTTTTTTCAAAATTAAGTACTGGTAAATTCAAAGTAACTGTTGTTTTTTGTTTTTTTAATTTCCGAAAACAATATCCGAATCATAACAAAATGTGAATGACCAAAACAAATATTTATTTTTTGTCATTGAAGCCAAAACCCAAAAAGAAGAAGACAGAGAAAAAAGAAGAAAAAAAGCCAGAGAAAACTGAGTCACCCAAGAAATCATCTGGTGGGGCTGAAAAGGGCCCAGGTGGAGAGATGATGTTTCAGGTATGATTTAATGCCCCAGCAACCTCAGTCCTTGTCCCAACCACCTCAGTCCTTGCCCCAACCACCTCAATCTTTGCCCAAACCACTTCAGTCCTTGTCCCAACCACCTCAGTCCTTGCCCCAACCACCTCAATCTTTGCCCAAACCACTTCAGTACTTGTCCCAACCACCTCAGTCCTTGCCTTTGAAGATGCCAGAGGAGGTTTATACTTTATCTCATGTCAGTCAGTAGGTGGCCTGTGTGTCTGAGGGTGAATCATGATGTAGTTAGGAAACACTTGGGTCTTCAGTGGGCATACTCTATAGGATGATTGTGTTTGGTAGGTAGCTGACCCATATTGTGTGGGTGTCGGTAGGTCAGACGTCATGATCACAGTGACTTTGACACTGAAAACAGTTTGTCGTATACCCTATTGAAAAAAAGTATTTGAGTAAAAAAATATAAAAGGCAAAATTATCTTCTATGCAAAATACAGCTAAATGAAAAAGGAAAATAATCAAAAATGCAAATCATTGTAAAGAAACATAATAATGCCTTTTTGATTGTATTATGCGATTGTTACTTACATTAGATGGATAACTGAAATTTTTCCCAATTTTGATCAAAGTTTATGATGATATCTTTTTTCCAAGTTTCTGTAAAATCACTGCTGTGATCTTGAGATTGAAAATTTTTGCCACTCAGTAACTGGAACATGCTCAAGTTGTTAAGTGCCTGTTGTCAGTAGATGGCACAAAATCTTTGTAGGTCAGTAGGTCATAAGTCAAAAACACAGGCACCCTGAGACTGAAAAATGGTTTCAGATCAAGAACCGGTAAATGCTTAGGCCTACATTTGTCAGACATAAAATGGTTTTCGCCTGGGGTCATCAGGTCAGTCCTATAGTTTTTGGGGTCAGTAGGATAAAGGGCAAGATCACAGTGAGTTTGAGACTGAAAATTTGTACTTAATAAATGGAGAACACATTGGTCTGAAGTAGTCCAACTTCATAGGCTGATTGCATCTATAAGCATGATTTTTGTAATGTCACACCTTTTTGCTTTTTAGACTAAGGGTCATGTTTCATAATTTTGATGGTCACATGGGAAACTAAAGTAATTTAACTGTTCAACAGAAATAGAAAATACTCCTTTACACCAGAAAATTGTGTAGTACCAAGTTTGTTCTCAGTGTTGAATTTAACTGCACTTCAGGTTGGGGAGAGAAAATTATAATAGAATAATCTTTGGATGACTTCTCCTGAATTGGCTGATTGTTTTTTATCAAACATGTCTGTAGAATTATTATTTTGACAAGGTGAAGGTCTGAGGAGAACAACTTACAGCCCATATGGTTCCATGTGATATCTTTTGGGATATTTCAAAAACTGATCCAAAGGGCAAGCTTTAATGTATTTTGAATCTATCTGAGAAATCAAGATAGTCAAAAAGGAAATATACTGGTCCAATTTCAAAATTATTTCATGGAAGCTTTGATACCACCAGAAGAAATTACAGCCAGATCTAAGGATTGTTAGGGAATGAGTTTGTCCTCAGGCAAGGTGTATGTTCTCTGTGACGATTGATGAAAGACAAATCTAAAATCTTTCGTCCACCACCTCTGATTCATGTGGGAAAGTGTGCTGTTAAGTGCGGAGAACCGGTTAGTACTGGTACAGAATCCAGGAAGACTGGTTAGTTTTGTAACCAACCTGTACATAACTAAAATACTGTTGAAAAACAGCTCTAATCCAAACACATAATCTCATCAATATTGTGCAATAATTTTACTTGATATCTAAAATAACATTTTCTATTTTATGCAAGGGATACTACTCTTAGTGTGGTAAGTATCCATGAATTGTCAGTAGTCTCCATTGTCACCTACTTGATCTTTAAGCAACATCTTCTCATGAACTGCTTGATGGATCTTCTCTGAACTTTGTTTATGTCATCTTTGGACATACTGTGTTTAGCTCGACTATTTGAAGAATAGGCTAGCTATTCTACTCTCCCTGGCGTTGGCGTCACACTTTGGTTAAAATTTTGCATGCAAGTACATATGGCTATCATTTAAAGGCATATAGCTTATTTTTAGCTCACCTGTCACATTGTATCACCATAAGATCTCGGTTCCTTTCTTGAACTGGCCAGATCCCATGATGGGTTCCAGAGTTATGGCCCCTGAAAGGGCCAAAATTAGCTATTTTGACCTTGTCTGCCCAATAGCAGCTTCATTTATGATTTGCTTTTAACCAAACCTGCACACAACTTGTATCACCACAAGATCTTGGTTCCTATCTTGAACTGGCCAGATTTCACCATGGGACCAGAGTTATGGTCCCTTAAAGGTCCAAAATTTGCTATTTTGGCTTTTGCAGCCATATAGAGACTTCTCTTATGGTTTGATTTGATACAAACTTCCAAAATATCTTCAACAACAATAAATCTTGGATTCCATGACAAATCTGTCAGATCCAATCTTAGGTTCCAGAGTTATTTTATATCTGATTACCTCCCCTGATTGTAATCAAAATTGATTTATATCAGTAAGTACTTATAGGACTTATTTGAAATTTCATTATTGTCATTAGTTGGACTGAGACAATCAGGGTAGATAACTGTGGACTGATTTTATGTCAGATTACCTCCCTTTATTTCAATTTAAAATTGGTATATCTTTTGTAACTAATGAAGATTCTTATCTGAAATTTCATTTATAAATGTCAACAAATGGACTTGGACAATCAGTGAAGATACATATTGACTGAATTTATGACAAATTACCTCCCTTTATTTTTTATCTAAATGAATTAGCAGCTTCTAATGAGATTGGTTTGAAATGATCATATCATTTTGAGCAATGGTACTCAGGTAAGCAATACAGGGCCATCATGGCCCTCTTGTTTTCTTTTTCTAGGTCAATTACTAGCCTCACTGGGTCAAGTCCAATATCTCTAACATGTATTTTGGCCAAATTGTGCCCCCTTTTGCCACTGGCTTTTGGACCTAGATAATCCTGTAAAAAGTTTTACATGCATTTTACTATCTCTAAAGTTAATGCAGATATTGAATTGAAACTTCACATGTGTCTTCTGGGTCATAAAACTAGGTGATAGCATCAAGAGCCATAACTCTGACATGCATTTTGGCCAAATAATGCCCTCTTTTTGACTTAGGAAATCCTGTTAAAAGTTTTGCATGCTAGTACATATAGCTATTACTTAAAGGCATATAGCTTTGAAACTTCTTTTTTCTTTTCTAGGTCAATTATCAACCACACTGGGTCAAGTCCCATAACTCTGACATGTATTTTGGGCAAATTATGCCCCTTTTTGGACTTAGAAAATCCTGGTTAAAGTTTTGCATGCGAGTTACATGATAACAATAGTGAACGAAAGTCAGTCACAGTCACTGTCATACTGTCCTAAATAAATGTGCTAATCACATGTGATTAACATTGGCAAACAGTCCCATTTACCAAATTTCCAATTGTAAAAATTATAGCAGGTGCTAATAAAATGGACAAAAGCAAAAGTATAGCTACATGTATATTATATATTATATAGGTATAATTTACTATAGGTATGATTTACACTTTAATCTGTATGTATGGCGCTGTTGTCTCGTCGTAATACACTATCATAAACACCCTACTTATAAATTTCAGTGGGTAGTCTAATTTAACATTGTTGTAATAAGAAAATTAACATTTATTAGCCCTCCCATCTGATGGTGGTGGGCTATTCAAATCACTCTGCGTCTGTGGTCCGTCCGTCCGTTAACAATTTCTCGTTATCGCATCTCCTCAGAAACTACTGGGGTGATTTTGACCAAACTTTGTTAGAATGATGTATTGGTACCCTAGTTGTGTCCCCCTGAAAATCAGACTGGTTCAACAATTTTTGAGCGAGTTATGGCCCTTTGTTTATTTTTATAATTAAAATAGATTTATATAGGGAAAAACTTTGAAACTTTTCTTGTCCAAAACCACAGGGCATAGGGCTTTGATATTTTGTATGTGACCTCATCTAGTGGTCCTCTGTTAACATTGTTCAAATTATTCCCCTAGGGTCAAATATGGCCCGGTCCTTGGGGTCACATGGTTTACATAGACTTATATAGGCAATAATTTTGAAAATCTTCTTGTCCAAACCACAAAGCCTAGGGTTTTGATATTTGTAATGTAGCATCATCTAGTGGTTCTCTACCATGTTTGTTCAAATTATCCCTCTAGGGTCAAATATGGCCCCGCCCCCAGGGTCACATGGTTCATATAGACTTATATAGGGAAAAACTTTTAAAATCTTCTTGTCCATAACCTACAACATTCAAATTTGGACCACATGTATAGTTTTGAGTGGCAAGATGAACCTTGATATGAGTTGACCTTGATCTTGACCTAGCGACCTACTTTCACATTTCTTTAGCTACAGCCTTCAAATTTTGACCCCATGCATAGTTTTGTGTACCGAAACAAACTTTGACCTTGACATTGACCTAGTGACCTACTTTCACATTTTTGAAGGTGCAGGCTTCAAATTTGGACCACATGCTTAGTTTTGTATTCCGAAATGAAATTTGACCTTGATTTTGACCTAGTGACCTACTTATACATTTCTCAAGCCTTCAAATTTGGACCACATGCATAGTTTTGTGTACCGAAATGAACTTTGACCTTGAGATTGACCTAGTGACCTACTTTCACATTTCTGAAGCTACATGCTTCATATTTGGACCACATGCATAGTTTTATGTTCTGAATTGAAATTTGACCTTGATTTTTACCTAGTAACTACTTTCATATTTCTCAATCTACAGCATTGAAATTTGAAGCACATGCATAGTTTTGTTTACCAAAATGAACTTTGACCTTGAAATTGATCTAATGACCTACTTTCACATTTCTCAAGCTACAGCTTTCAACTTTGGACCACATGAATGGACCACATGCACAGTTTTGTGTACCGAAATGAACTTTGACCTTGATTTTGACCTTGAGCTAGTCTTGAAATTTGGAACATTCAAAAATGGCTCAATGGTGGGCGCCAAGATCACTCTGTGATCTCGTGTTTTATATTAGTATTGATAACTATTCAAATAACATGCAGTTAAGCAAGGTATAGTCATCATGTAGCGCTCTCTAAAAAGAAGATAGAAATAACCAACAAAGATACGGTCATATTTTGGCTTGTTTAAGGTTTAATGCCGCGTTTCAACACTATTTCAGTTATATACATGCAGGCAGTTTACTTTACCATCTCTCTTGGAACGGACCGGTACTAGAAATGCAACTTTCTCACATGAAGATTCAAGGTCGGCCCAGAGTGTAATCACATAGCCCTTATCAAACGTCAGTCAAATAGTGTTTGCTATACAAATTGTGTTCGATATACAAACCTCATTTACAAGGAACTAGTTTGCTATATGGATATAAGGAACAATTTTAAGAGGTCCCAAGCTGTTCCTTATAAGCGAGGTTTACAGCACTTTCTTCGAATCAAATGCAGATATTAAATTGAAATTTTACATATGTCTTCGGGTTTATAAAACTAGGTTATAGCATCAAGTCCCCTAACTCTTACATGTATTTTGGCCAAATTATGTCTCCTGTGAACTTAAAACTTCTGGTTAAAGTTTTGCATGCATGTTACTCTTCTCCAAAACTAATGCAGATACTGGATTGAAAGTCTATAGATATTCTAACATTTAGGGTAATATTCCTGCTTCTGGGACAACAATTCGAATAGTTAAGCATTTACTGTCTTACAGACAGCTCTTGTTTTCAAACTTGTGTACTTGACTGGACTAAGGGGCATGGTAAAACTGAAAACAGAAATCAAACCACATTCCTCACACGAACATCACAATTGATGTTCTCCAAACTTTGTCAAAGGCATTGTTGTATTAACATTTTTCAAGTTAGTTCAAATGGTTCCATTTGACTGCTTTTAGAAGCTGCTTGAGCAAGCTAAAAATAAAGAAAATTAAAGGACTTAATTTATATTTGTTCAAATGATTCTGACTGCACTCATTATCTGAGCTTACCTTATTGTATGTTTAATGTAGAAAAAATCTAACTCAATTGATATGTCTTATATGTATAACTTTTAAATCTCCATAACATACCGGTAACTTTAAGATCTCCGTGTATTTTCTGGTTAAGAAATGTACTAACATTTGTTTGCCCATATGTAAACATGTATTTCTCGTCATTTTCCAGCTTGCTAGAATGCGTTATGCAACAGTCAGTGAATTTAGAGGTAAAGTCATGGTTGGGATTCGAGAATATTATGAAAAGGATGGTGAAATGCGGCCTGGCAAAAAAGGTTTGTTCATTTTTGGAATACTTAGTTCTCTGTTGGAAAAAGAATCTGGGTTCTCACAAATTTGTATTTAGTTGGAAAGAAAGTCTGCCACTCTTGTAAAAAACATCTATTTCTCTGAGGTATGAAGCGAATATATTTTGGAGGCATTTCCTGCATAAATAACTTGAAAACTTCTAGTGTATTTTATATCACTAAGTTTCATTAAAAGAGAAATGATGACGACATAAACCTGCTTGTCCAGTTGTTTTTAGCTCACCTGTCACATAGTGACAAGGTGAGCTTTTGTGATCACCCTTCGTCCATCGTCGGTCCTCAGTCTGTGCGTGCGTCAACAATTTCTTGTCTGCACGATAGTGGTTTCATTTATGATTTTATTTTAACCAAACTTGCACACAACTTGTATCACCATAAGATCACGGTTCCTTACTGGAACTGGCCAGATCCCATTATGGGTTCCAGAGTTATGGCCCCTGAAAGGGCCAAAATTAGCTATTTTGACCTTGTCTGCACAATAGCAGCTTTATTTATGATTTGATTTTTACCAAACTTGCACACAACTTGTATCACCATAAGATCTTGGTTCCTTTCTTGAACTGGCCAGATTCCGTTATGGGTTCCAGAGTTATGGCCCCTGAAAGGGCCAGATGAGCTATTTTGACCTTGTCTGCACAATAGCAGCTTCATTTATGATTTTATTTTAACCAAACTTGCACACAACTTGTATCAACATAAGATCTCGGTTCCTTTCTTGAACTGGCCAGATCCCATTATGGGTTCCAGAGTTATGGCCCCTGAAAGGGCCAAAATTAGCTATTTTGACCTTGTCTGCACAATAGCAGCTTCATTTATGATTTGAATTTAATCAAACTTGCACAAAACTTGTGTCACCATAAGATCTCGGTTCCTTTCTTGAACTGGCCAGATCCCTTAATGGGTTCCAGAGTTATGGCCCCTGAAAGGGCCAAAATTAGCTATTTTGACATTGTCTGCACAATAGCAGCTTCATTTATGATTTGATTTTAACTAAACTTGCACACAACTTGTATCACCACAAGATCTTGCTTCCTTTCTTCAACTGGCCAGATTCCATCATGGGTTCCAGAGTTATGGCCCCTTAAAGGTCCAAAATTGGCTATTTTGGCTTTTGCAGCCATATAGAGACTTCATTTATGGTTTTATTTGATACAAACTTCAAAAATATCTTCAACAACAATAAATCTTGGATTCCATGACAAATCAGATCCAATCTTAGGTTCCAGAGTTATTTTATATCTGATTACCTCCCCTGATTGTAATCAAAATGGATTTATATCAGTAAGTACTTACAGGACTTATTTGAAATTTCATTATTGTTATTAGTTGGACTGAGACAATCAGGGTAGATAACTATGGACTGATTTTATGTCAAATTACCTCCCTTTATTTCAAATTAAAATTGTTATATCTCCATAACTAATGAAGATACTGATCTGAAATTTCATTTATGTCAACAGATTTATTTGGTAGATCCTTCTTTTGTCCACTTACAATTTTTTTTTTTAATTACCGGTACTTCCATTTTACTTTACTATAAATAGCTTATTTTTAGTAACTTTTTAGCTCACCTGTCACAAAGTGACAAGGTGAGCTTTTGTGATCGTGTGGTGTCCGTCGTCCGTCCGTCCGTCCGTCCGTAAACTTTTGCTTGTGACCACTCTAGAGGTCACATTTTTCATGGGATCTTTATGAAAGTTGGTCAGAATGTTCATCTTGATGATATCTAGGTCAAGTTCGAAACTGGGTCACGTGCCATCAAAAACTAGGTCAGTAGGTCTAAAAATAGAAAAACCTTGTGACCTCTGTAGAGGCCATATATTTCACAAGATCTTCATGAAAATTGGTCAGAATGTTCACCTTGATGATATCTAGGTCATGTTCGAAATTGGGTCACGTGCCTTCAAAAACTAGGTCAGTAGGTCTAAAAATAGAAAAACCTTGTGACCTCTCTAGAGGCCATATATTTCACAAGATCTTCATGAAAATTGGTCAGAACGTTCACCTTGATGATGTCTAGGTCAAGTTCGAAACTGGGTCACGTGCCCTCAAAAACTAGGTCAGTAGGTCAAATAATAGAAAAACCTTGTGACCTCTCTAAAGGCCATATTTTTCATGGGATCTGTATGAAAGTTGGTCTGAATGTTCATCTTGATGATATCTAGATTAGACTCGAAACTGGGTCACGTGCGGTCAAAAACTAGGTCAGTAGGTCTAAAAATAGAAAAAAATCGTCACCTCTCTAGAGGCCATATATTTCATGAGATCTTCATGAAAATTGGTCAGAATATTCACCTTGATGATATCTAGGTCAAGTTCGAAAGTGGGTCACCTGCTACCAAAAACTAGGTCAGTAGGTCAAATAATAGAAAAACCTTGTGACCTCTCTAGAGGCCATATTTTTCATGGGATCTGTATGAAAGTTGGTCTGAATGTTCATCTTGATGATATCTAGGTCAAGTTCGAAACTGGGTCACGTGCCTTCAAAAACTAGGTCAGTAGGTCAAATAATAGAAAAACATTGTGACCTCTCTAAAGGCCATTTTTTTCATGGGATCTGTATGAAAATTGGTCTGAATGTTCATCTTGATGATATCTAGGTCAAGTTTGAAACAGGGTCATGTGCGGTCAAAAACTAGGTCAGTAGGTCTAAAAATAGAAAAACCTTGTGACCTCTCTAGAGGCCATACTTGTGAATGGATCTCCATAAAAATTGGTCAGAATGTTCACCTTGATGATATCTAGGTCAAGTTTGAAACTGGGTCACATGCCTTAAAAAACTAGGTCAGTAGGTCAAATAATAAAAAAAACCTTGTGACCTCTCTAGAGGCCATACTTTTCATGGGATCTGTATGAAAGTTGGTCTGAATGTTCATCATGATGATATCTAGGTCAAGTTTGAAACTAGGTCAACTGCGATCAAAAACTAGGTCAGTAGGTCTAAAATTATTAAAATCTTTTGACCTCTCTAGAGGCCATATTTTTCAATGGATCTTCATGAAAATTGATCTGAATGTTCACCTTGATGATATCTAAGTCAGTTTCGAAACTGGGTCACGTGCAATCAAAAACTAGGCCAGTAGATATAAAAATAGAAAAACCTTGTGACCTCTCTAGAGGCCATATTTTTCATGAGATCTTCATGAAAATTAGTGAGAATGTTCACCTTGATGATATCTAGGTAAAATTCAAAACAGGGTCACGTACCTTCGAAAACTAGGTCAATAGGTCAAATAATAGAAAAACCTTGTGACCTCTATAGAGACCATATTTTTCAATGGATCTTCATGAAAATTGGTCAGAATTTTTATCTTGATAATATCTAGGTCAAGTTCAAAACTGGGTCACATGAGCCCAAAAACTAGGTCACTATGTCAAATAATAGAAAAAACGACGTCATACTCAAAACTGGGTCATGTGGGAAGAGGTGAGCGATTCAGGACCATCATGGTCCTCTTGGTTATTATTGGCTGTAGGGAAAACAGGAGACCAGTTTTCTGTGGTACAACATGGATGGTAGGAAGGTACCTCCAATTTTTAGGTGTATTTTAACATATCTATACCTTGTAAGATTTGTTTTTCTTTTTGGTTAAATTTCTTCCCTTTGTTGTTCCTGTCCTTTGGACTTAGATATTTTTTCTGAGGACCTTCTTGTCCTCAAGTGCAATGATAACAGGTGAGCGATATAGGGCCATCATGGCCCTCTTGTCTTTAAAATATAATGGTTTAATCTGTATAATCCTTATGAAATAAATATATAAATTTGATATGTATGAACAGTTGCAATCACAGTTAAATGTTTGATCTTGTAATTTCTGTTTGTTAAAGAAATTCCAGTTTTTAGTTGCATAATATATTTATTTATAATGTGTCTGAAACTTGTTCATTTATTAGTATTTAAAGTCTTACAAACAGTAGTGAGTACTGTTAATATACAAAAACATGTTTATATTATAGGGTAATAATTGTTCATATTTGCATATCAAGGTTTCATTGCAAAGGTGTCGTAAGTCCTCTGTTTATTTAATATGTGGTATGACTGTATTGCATTCAACCGACATGTGAACTTTTGGCAAAGTATATCTTTAAAACTCAATGGTTAATGTTACTATTTTATACATAATTTCAGGAATTTCATTACCTATGGATCAATGGAAAAGACTGAAAGATCAAATAGATGACATTGACCAAGCAGTGAAAGATATGTCCTAGAAATAACCCGTGTTGTCTTCAATCATTGCATCATACACATTCATCATGTGGGCTTGTTATCATTTTCCCGCATTGTGCAATACTTGTAAATGAATTTTTACTTTGGAAAGGAAGTGGTATTGCTGTGTTGTTACGTGCATTTAGTGTGTGTTAACTTTTGGTAACCTGTTACAGCCACCTCTTCAGAATAGTACATACAACTTTGGTGGATGGTGAGCAATGAAGGAGACACTTCAGAAGATTTTTTAATCAGGTTTAATGCATTCAAACATTGCACCTCAGCTAAGAGTATCAAGAGAGGGGGCATATTTCATTGGGATTCTAAATATGGACATGCATGTCTAGTCCTATTACACTAGTTGTAACCACATAAGTGCACATTTCTACTTCTTCAAAGTAGAGATGTAACAAAATTCAAATGTGTTAAATGGTATACAGTAAATATTGAAGGTAAAGGTGTTCTGTTTTCAGTTAAATTCCCAGTGTTTGTGCATTCAGCATTTATTAATTAAAATGAATTAACAGACTTGTACAGAATACAATCTATCAAAACAGTTGGAGGTCAAAGGTCAACAGGGCTTTTTTCCTGTCCCGTCCATATCTCTCCCATCCATGAAGGGCTTTTAATATTACTTGGCACAAAAGTACGTCATAATAAGACGATGTGTCATGAACAACTTTCAGACCCCTAGCTCAAAGGTCAAGGTCACACGGTCACAGCGGTCAAATGTTAACATGGCATGAACAGGGTCTGTTTCGTGTCTAGTCCATAACTGTCATTCATTAAGGGATTTTAATATCACTTAGCACAAATGTTCCCCATAATGAGACGACGTGTTATCCGCAAAACCCAGACCCCTGGCTCAAACATCAAGGTCACAATTGGGGGATCAAAGGTCAACAGGGCTTTTTTCCTGTCCTGTCCATAACTCTGCCATCCATGAAGGAATTTTAATATTACTTGGAACAAATGTTCCCCATGATGAGACGTGTCATGCACAAAACCCGGACCCCTAGCTCAAAGGTCAAGGTCACAATTGGAGGTCAAACGTTGATAGGTTTTTTTCCTGTCCGGTCCAGAACTCTGTCATATATCAAGGGATTACAATATTACTTGGCATAAATGTTCCCCGTGAAGAGATGACTTGTCATGCGCAACACTCAGAACCTTACCTTAAAGGTCAAGGTCACAATGAAATCAAATGTCGATAAGATTTTTTTTCCTGTCCGGTCAATAACTTTGTCATGCAAGACAGGATTTAAGTATCAGTTGGCATAAATATTCCCCTGGATGAGACGGATAGACAAGCGCAAAACCCAGGCCCTAGGTCTAAGGTCAAGGTCACAGAGGCCAAAGGTCAGATACAAAAATGACTGTCCGGAGCATTTCAACTTCATGCATGGAGGGATTTTGATGTAACTTGGTACAAATGTTCACCACGAGACGGATTGTTATGCGCAAGAACCAGGACCCTAGGTCTAAGGTCAAGGTCATAGAGGTCAAAGGTTAAATTTAAGAATGTCTTTGTCCGGAGCAGTTCTTCTTCATGCATGGAGGGATTTTGATGTAACTTGGCACAAATATTCACCACCATTAGGCACCCTTGTTTGAGAATTGCATCCCTTTGTTGTTACTACAAATAGATTATATTGTTACTTTTTTATTACTAGCCGTAGGGAAAAATTAAGACCACCTTTTATGCCCCCGAAGGGAGGCATATTAGTTTTTAACTGTCCGTCCGTTCGTTCGTCACAATGTTAACTTTTTGCATGAAGGCACTTTACTCATGAACCACTGCACCCAGGACCTTCAAACTTCACATGCTGATAGTACTTATTGAGTACACGACCCCTACTGACTTTGGGGTCACCAGGTCAAGGTCACCAAGTCGAAAGTTAACCTTTTGCATGAAGGCGCTTTACTCGCGAACCACTGCGCCCAGGACCTTTAAACTTCACTTGCTGATAGTACTTATTGAGTACACAACCCGTACTGACTTTGGGGTCACCAGGTCAAAGGTCAAGGCGCTGCGGGGGCATTTGTCACCATTAGTGACAGCTCTTGTTTGTGGTAAAACATGCATGTTACATCGAATTTTTAAGTGTATTTTGACCTATCTCTACCTGGGAAAGAGTTTTATGTGGACTTATAAGCTTTTTTTTTTTTTTTTAAGGATTAATTTCCCTTTGTTGTTACTATAAATAACTTACATGATAACTTTTTATAATTGGCCAAAAAAATTCCTTATGAAAACCACTAGGTTTTTATATATGCAAATTTTAATCCAAGTGTTTTGTTATAACATATTGTATATATATATATATATATCAGTGCTCCAGCCAGGATTAAAAAAGGGCAGGGTGCTGGCACTGAAAAGGGCACTTCTGGGGTGGTGGACGGTCCAGGACTGTGCTCCCTCCGGAAAAATATAACTGGTCCATGCATACAGTGCATTTTAACATACTTTAGGCATAGAATTTGGCATAATTTAGGCATGTTTTTGGCACACTTTAGGTATGGTCTTTTAATAGGCTATGTCTGTCATCTCTAATGCACCTATTTATTAACTGAAAATTCTACTGTTTGTATTTTACTTGGCATTGATTTTCAACTTGTAACATTTCTTTGTAATTGCATACTGAATAAAAATATCTGTGTTTAGGCCTATTTTTTTTGTTACAATTTTAGTACACATCTTCTCCATGTAGGCTACTTGATATTTATAGATTTATAGGTGCAACATATTACTGGGTATATACAGATAAAAAAGTTTAAACTTCCACTTAAATAAATGAAATCAGGCAAAGTTTTTAACTACAATACTGTTTATACATCATTGACAGATATCAGTTCATTATGTTATACTGCAGTAGAAAAAATTAGGTGCCTTCCAGTAGGGAACTTTGTATTGCTTGGCAATACTTCATTCACTTGTTTATTCTGAAACTTAACTTTTAGCCTGCTAGCGGCAAATGATTCTGCATTTGCAGGCTGATCACAGTCTGCGCTTTTCGCTATTCAGTTAGAAAATTTTCGGTGAACACTCCTTTAACTATGGTACTGCCCAAACTGATTGATGGACCAGTTCATTTTAGAAATTAGAAGGATAAAGGTTAAGTACGCAAAAGGCACAGGAGAGGCCAAGGCCCATATTTATCAACGTTTTAAATGACTCTTAAGGCTTCAAAGGAGGGGCCTCCATGGCCGAGTGGTTAAAGTCGCACACTTCAAATCATTTGCCCCTCATCCAAGTGGGTTCGAGCCTCACTTGGGGCGTTGAATTCTTTGTGAGGATGCCATCCAGCTGGCTTACGGAAGGTCAGTGGTTCTACCCAGGTACCCGCTCGTGATGAAATAATGCACGGAGGGGCACCTGGGGTCTACTGCCACCATCAAAGCTGCAAAGTCGCTATATGACCTATAATTGTGTCAGTGCGACGTTAACCCCACCCCCCACCACCACCAAAAAAAAAAGGCTTCAAAAGACTAAATCTTCATTTTGTTCTCTAATTTTTAAATTTGCATAGGTTTTCATGAAACTTTGCACGAATGTGCATTCTGGCATTGCAGACAGCAGTATTTCATTATCCAACAAAGTCGTGGCAACTTGTATGTTGTTTAAGTTTAAGATGAATATGCCAGAATTGCCTATGACAAGTCTCTACAAGGATATATTATCTAAACCCATGTATTACTTTATGATATTAGTCATTTTATTTGCTTGACTGCACAAAGCTATCCTACTTGCTTTGTTGTCCATGTCTGCACCTTTAAGTTTGATGCACTATCTCATTATCTCTGTTATTACTTGATCGATTTGTTTCAAACTTGAAACACTTTTTTTATGATCACCCACATCATGTTACAGAAGGGTCATGACATGCACCAATATTTTATGAATTTCGTCCCCCCTTTTTTTTCCTTAGAATTTCATGTTTAAGTTTGGATGCATTTTCGCTCTGTCTTTGATATTACTGAATGGATTTGATACAAGTTAAAAAAGTTGACCCACATAATCAGACACAAGATCCATAACTGTGGCATCAATTTTCATGAATTATCCCCCCTGTTTGCTTATAATTACATGTTAATTGGTATACACTTTCACTTTGTCTGTGCTTTATGCCCCTGGAGGGGGCAGCATATAGTCCATCCGCTCAGTTTCCGAGCGGTAACTGAAGAATAATGAAGGAGGCGCAGTAACCTCGGTTTTTGTTACTTTAAGGCAGGTTTGCAATGACCACCAGAAGTCTTGTGTTATTGTTAGGTCAGTTTTTATGTCAAGGTCGGGACTACCTGGAGGTAAAATTTTGATCTGATCGATTCTTGAGAAACACTGACGTTTACAGTTGACGAACTTCATTAGATGGTTCCCTGTGAAATAAAGATAACCCTTGTCGTTTTGGCAATCAATAGGTTAGAGGTATAGGTCACACTGAACTTGAGCTGAAAATCGGTTTCCAAAACATAACTGTAAAAAAACGTAGGACCTCAATTACCAAACTTTATAGGATGACTGCCTGTGGTCAGTAGATGTCTCTGTTGTTTTGGGGTCAGTAGGTCAAAGTTCTAGGGCACTGTGACACTGAAACTGAAAACGGTTTAAGTGCAATAACTCAGGAATATTTTGGTCTAAGTAATCAGATTTGATATGATGATTGCCTGTGACTGGAAGATGACCTTTACTGTTTTTGGGGGTCAGTAGTTCAAAGGTCAATGTCACAGAAACTTTCATTCTGAAAACGGTTTCCGCTTAGTAATTTGAGAACGCTTTCTACTGCAGTCATCAAATTTTATAGGATGATAGCTTGTGGTCAGTAGATTACTCGTATCACAGTGACCTAAAGACTGAAAACGGTTTCCTCTCAATAATTAAAGAATTGCCGTTGCATACAGTTGTTGAACATAATAGGACAATTGCCTGTGGTCAGTAGATGATCCTCATCAGTAGCTGAAAGGTCAAGGCCACAGTGACTGTGAGGCTGGAAAGGATTGTTGCTCTGTAACTAAAGAACGCATGTGCCTACAGTCTTCAATTTCCATAGGATGATTGCTGGTGGTCAATAGATGACCGTCGTTGCTTTGGGGGTCAGTTTGGAAAACTCAAGATTAAAGTAACTATGACCTTAAGACTGAAGATGTTTTCCTCTCCATTACAAAAGAACGCATTGGCCTACAGTCGTCTATTTTCAAAGGATGATTGCCTGTGATCGTTAATGACTCTTAATGAGTGAGTAGGTCAGAGGTCATGGTCATACTGAACTTGACCTGAAGAACGCTTCAGACTACAGTCCTAAAATGATCATTGGGTGATTGATTCTGGTCAGTAGATGTCCCAAATGGATTAAGGAGTCTGGTAGAAATCGTCAAACTTCATAGGATGATTGCCTGTGGTCAGAAGATAACTTTATTTACTTTTGGAAATAGAAGATGAGAGCCACAGTGACCTTGAGACTGAAAACGGTTACCGTTAAATACACTTGTAATTTTAGAACGCTTTGACCTACAGTCATCAACTGTTGTAATATAACTGCCTATGGTTAGTAGATGTCCCTTACTGTTTTTGAGATGGGTAGGTCAAAGGTAAAAGGATATACACTCGTTGAAACTGAAAAGGATTTCGGTTCAGTAACTATGGGACACTTTCTATCAGTAGGTTAAAAGCAAGTCTAAAGCTGATGGTTTCCATGCAGTAACGGGAATGCTAACATGTACTTAAGTAAAATGAGTTTATTGCATATTGAACTCGTTCATTCTTGAAATCCAGTGTTAACAGCACGCTGATCATTAGCCCTAAAATTGTTTCTAATCATAAGCTGGGACATCCAACATAGATCGTAAATGGAAGATGATCTGTACTGTTCACCGCTCTGTCTGTCCATCCAGCAAAATTTGTCTCCCGTATATCGAGGTCATAAAACTTTAGGAGTGTTACTAAGGATACGGAAAGATGCACCTGTGCTTTTTTTTGTGAGTTCGCCTTGTTAGTGTAATAACAGTGTCATGGCCCTCGACTTTGTCAAATTTGTGCTTCTAGGGCTTCCGGTACGTCTCTCGGAAAGTACTTGAACTATATCTATGGAATTTAATGAATGTGAAGATATGCACTGAGGAGTTTGTTAGTGATTTCCCAAAGAAGAATGAGAGGTTTTGGTATTGACTGTATTTTTGTGCCCCATCTCGAAGAAGGTGTATATTGATTTGTTCGTGTAGACAAAATTGGATTTCCGATCAGTAAGTAGAAATGTTTGGCCTTAGGTGGTCGGGATGCATAATGATCTTTGTCTGTGTTCAGTCTATCACTTTTTTCTGTTTTAAGGGTCAAAGGTCAAGGTCACAGCGACAGGGTAAAATGGTTTTCAATGGCCGGACAACGCTCGTGCAACTGAGATTGTCAAATGTCAAGGTCAAAGTGACATTAACACTGAACTGGTTTATGATACATAAATGTAAAGTAGGGAACATTTTTGTCACGTCCCTTGAAATAGTATCGTAAACTTGCGTCGTATCTTTAGTGAACTAGTACTTTATCATTAATAATTCATCCGCGGTGTTTATGAAATGGAATGATTTTATGGGATAGCAAAATGCCAAATATTTAAGTGAAGGTGCAACTTCTTTTCACTACATTTTTCTGGGAGAGAAGAAATGGTCCCCGATGATACAGAATCCTGCTCAAAACCTGGATCAGTGATATTGATCATTTTCATGCACAGGTGAGCTTTCAAAGCTGTTATCGGCCTGCAAAATATTCACATTCAAACCTTAAATGTGTTATTTGATAAATGAAGATTAAACAAACAAAAAACAGGATGAAATCCGAATGCGTTCTGCGCACGCATTTTTCATTTTTGTACTTCCTGGTTCACCATTGAGCAAAATGGAGTCGAGTAGTCAGCATTACACAATTTATCAAACTATGGTAATATATTATTTTGTGTCAAATTATCTGAAATTATGTTGATAGTTTACTAGAATCTAGATCTATTCAAGTTCATATATTACATTATCTGGACACGAAGTCTTTTTTCGCACGTTTTTTCTTCTTACAATTAACTGAATTTACATTTTTCGAAAACCAGTGAGACATCGATATCTTAAAATAAATTTTAATCGCTTATCTCCGTTTTCATGTCAATTTTAAAAGAGGATGAATGTATTATTTATTGGGTAGAAAAATGTAAATTAACACACTTACTACGGACGTAGGTAGCCTACCATTGTTTGCCTTTCCACAGAGGATATTACCCAGGTCATAGTAAAAGTGTTAAGATTTTTTTTGCAATGCATTGATTCAATGCATGTTTACGTTTTTGTTTTTTATGCATATATCATTTTTGTAGATTTAAATGTAACGTGACCTTTTTCTGTTTAAATATACAGTCCTTTTGATATATTCTTAATTCCTAGACCTACACAATCAATAAATGTGACACTATGTCAGCATTCTAATTGTTTCCTTTGACCAAAACATTAGGATGTTTTTCTTTTCACTGTTTGTAATGTTAAAAGAGAATATGAAATTGTTGCAAAGGACTGTTTATATGTTAGTTAGTAACATTAATTATAACTTATAATGGCCTTACAATACTTAACAGTTAACACTCGCTTGTTTTTGAAATCTACTAGTTCAAATGATGTATTTTATCCTGATGTTACTAAAATAAAACTTAATGATTAAATACGTAGTACAAGACTTGCCATTCTTCTGTGTGTCCTCTTGGTAACGTAAAAATATAGTCACGTAGGTAACTTTGAATGTCGATCTTAAGCAATCTTTGATGCTATATATAGCTATTTTGTCATCATATTAAAATTGAAAGACAAACTGTACTCTGTAAAATTCCCGAACTGTATCTCTGACAGAAAACGTGACAGGGTAATGTAAATTACACAAACATATAATGAATGTAAATTACACAAACATATAATGCCAAAGAGTCTCGAAAACAGTCTTCACATTCGTTAAATTTATCAGAGATCTTTTAAAATGTCATTTGGATGAACATTTTATCTGTATTGCCTTCTTTGAGACAAAAGTTTGTTTCTGTTTTTTTTTCTCCTGAAAGATATAAGGTAACATATATTATGGACGGTAACAAATAAATCTATTTACATAAAATTAATAATAAAACCCAGTGTCATTCGATTACTAACACATTGCGCTCATGATTGTCATTAAAGACGCGCCACAAAATAACTGTATTCTTTTGTATTTCCATGATGGTAATTATACATGCTTTGCATGAAAAAAAAAGAGAAATAACACTGTCTAGTTACAAATTTACAGTGACATACATAAGGCCAAGACGATGTGTTAAATGTCTAAATATATTATTACATTAATGTAGTAGTATGCACAGTACTCGATGTATTAAGGTGAGTTTAGACCACACTTTGTTTATACAGTATACGATAGGCTTAAAAATATACTGAAAAAAGATTGACTGAATTTTTTTTTTCAGATGAAGTTGTGAAAACACATTAATTTAGGGAGGGCATAAATTGTCCACCTGTCATCTTGCAGAATAGCTGTATTATACCAGTATTATCAGATATTCGTGTGAGAGAAAATAGTTGGTCACTAGGTTGTGGTGGGTCTTTAACTTATGTTTCACTGATAAGTTAAAATGCAGTAAATACTTCCTTATTTGGTTTTTATATTTACTGAGTTGTATTTGCATCATCTGTACGATGTCATTTATCCAGTATTTATTTTCCTATTTTCCATAAAGCTAGTTTGATACACCTTTTCCAGTTTAACCATTCTTTTCAAATGCTGTATCATTTATAGGTAAATCACGTAACTAAAACCATTTGACAGAAACGCATCTTTTACATGTAAATATGTTTTATCACTAAAAGGAAAAACACCACAATTTTACATTAGTGCATTCAACCGAGGGAAAATATGCATATGATGCAACAATTTGCATGCTCATATTCTGTTACCGAATAAAATGTCCGTTCCAGCCATACTTTTATATTTTGCGGCAATAAAACACACATTTCTTGATTTCATATGATGGGGATATTGTTAAATTTATTATCTATGGGACAATCCTAGCTTAATAGTGAAAAAATAATAGGGTTATTCTACTATATATACACAACTACATGTATATCCAAACTAAGTGTGCATGAATACAAAACTAAACTATATCCAACGATTTTGTGTTTATGCATTTCGTTTACTTTTTTTAGCCAGGCCTTTAATGATACATACGATAATGTGAAACTTGAAAATCATTGAATTAACTCAGTAGTTTTATAACTGCTATTGCCATTAAAGGCTTGCCTCATTCAATTCAAAGTTTAAGGTAGCGGACAACTAGTAGTATCTTCACATCCTACAACGATCAAAGAAATTGAAAACACTTGACATTACGATCGCTTTATTTGTTATTTTTCGGAGCAGCCGTATTACGCTCATCAACAAGCTGTCGACAGCCAATTAAAACGTTTTTCGAATGACAAGTTACTTTCATACTTTATTTTGAATACGAAAAAAAAGGAGAAATAATATTACGACGAATACAGTAGTGCCGTAATTAAACTTATGATGGTGTGCAATGTAACTAAAAAGAAACAGTGTTTCATTGATAGAAAAACGTATTTGCTTTACCCACCAACCCACCGACGATACTGGCTATTAATGAAATATAAAAAAAATACATTAAAGCCTGAAAGCACAGCAGTACTCGTGCGAAATCATCCAGTCAAAAATGCCTTATAAAGTTAATTTCCCAGTCTGAAAATAAATATATCTTTGAAAAGTTCCATTCCGCAATCTTTAGAACAACATGTTGTGCCATTTAATTAATACACATGATTCTGTATTACCTGACAGTGTCAAATATGCATTGTTTTATCTCGGGTACGTGGTTGATTAGTTTGAGCTGCATATAAAGTGACGGATAAACATTAAGTGTTGTGTAAGCGGTTTTTTTTAAATAAAGAACGTTACTAATACTGTTTGCTCAATTTGATAGTTAGCTTCGTGCTCAGAGTGAGCTATTGTGACCGGTCATTGGTCGACGTCGTGCGTCGTGCGGTGTGCGTCGTCCGTCAACATTTGCCTTGTTAACACTCTAGAGGCCACAGTTGTGACCCAATCTTTATGAAGCTTGGTCAGAATGTTTGTCTTGGTGATCTCTAGGTCAAGTTTGAAACTGGGTCATGTGGGGTCAAAAACTAGGTCAGTAGGCCAGATCAGAGGTAAATCTTGTAAACACTCTAGAGTCCACAGTTTAAGTTTGAAACTTATGGGAATTGGTCAGAATGTTTGGTTTGATGACCTCTAGGTCAAGTTTGAAGGGGTAAAAACTAGGTCATCCGGTCAAATCAAAGGAAAAGCTTGTTAACACTCTAGAGGCCACATTTACGACCCTATCTTCATGAAACTTAGTCAGAATGTTTATCTTGATGATTGCTAGGCCAAATTTGAAACTGGGTCATTTGGGGTCAAAAAATAGGTCACCCGTTAAAATCGAAGGAAAAGCTTGATAACATTTTAGAGGCCACATTTATGACCCTATCTTCATGAAACTTGGTCAGAATGTTTGTCTTGATGATCTTTAGGTCGATTTCGAAACTGGATTATGTGGGTCAAAAACTAGGTCACCCAGTCAAATCAAAGGAAAAATTTGTTAACACTTTAGAGACCACATTGAATATTGGTTATCTGGGATCAAAAACTATGTCACCCGGTCAAATCAAAGAAAACCTCTGTGTGTGTGTGTGTATGTACAGTAGGGGCTTCATTTTTGACTGAATATTCGTGAAATTTCATCAGAATGATCTTCTTCATCTAGGTCAAGATTGAATATGGGTCATCTGGGGTCAAAAGGTAGGTCACCTTGTCAAATCAAAGAAAAACCTTGTGTATGCTATATGGGCTGCATTTTTCATTTGATGTTGCATGAAACTTGATTAGAATGTTTGTCTCAATGAAATCTCAGACGAGGTTTTATCTGGGTTACATGGGGTCAAAAACTAGGTCACCAAGTCAAATAAAAGAAAAAGCTTGTTTACACTTTATGGGCCACATTTTTTATTTAATCTTCATAAAACTTGGTCAGAATGTTTGTTATCATGGAGTTTTGGATGATTTTGAATCTGGGTCACGTGGGGTTGAAAACTAGGTTACTAGGTCAAATCAAAAGAAAAGTTTGTTTACACTCTAAAGGCCACATATTTTGCTCCAATCTTCAGGAAACTTTGTCAGAATGTTTGTTTTTATGAAATCTTAGACTAGTTCTAATGTGGGTCATGTGGGACAAAAACTAGGTCACTAGGTCAAATCAATTAAAACGCTTGTTTACACTCAAGAGGTCGTATTTTTGGTCCAAAGAAAATTGTTCAAATATTTGTCTCCATGAAATCTCGGACGGGTTAAGAATTGGGTCAGGTTGGGTCAAAAACTAGGTCACTAGGCAAAATTGAAGAAAAATCTTGTTAACACTTAGTGGCCACATTTTGCTCCAATCTTCATGAAACTTGGTCAGAATGTTTATCTCCTTACAAACTCGGACGAGTTTGAAACTGGGTCATGTGGTGTCAAAAACTAATTCACATGGTCAAACATGTTTACACTGTTATGGTGTTTTACTCAGGTGAGCGACCTAGGGCCATCTCGGCCCTCTTGTTGTATTATGGAAGTTGTTGTTGAGTCTTAATCTCATACTTAATCACCAAAAGTACGAGTGTAGCATATATCCTAACTTTCATGCATTATATGGGACTTACTCATATTTTTCTTTTTTAAAAAAAATAAAGAAATAAATCACTTTCATATTTTTGAGAATCAAAAGAATGTTTGAGCAATAGAAGGTTACTTATCAATTGCCATTTTTTCACGAGCCTTAGTTCAGAACAAAAACTCTTGTATTATCACACTGAGGGCTAAGCTGTCGTGTTTTATCTTAGTCAAATACCCGGATTAGCATCGGGCGCTAAATTTTAATCATGATTTAGCTAGTGATCATTCTAACACTTATAAGATTTACTTTTATATAAACAAAGAAGGATTTTACCGTGTATTGTCTTGTCGATTAGAACACGTTTCGCCAAATGACCTACTTTTGACTCTTCCGGTTTACTTCCTCGTATTAAAAACCGCATTTCATCAATGAAATCACGTGATGTAAATACAGATATCCCTTCCTGGTGTAATTAACGTATTAGAATGGAAATAGATTTTTGATAATGCTCACCCTTTATAAAATATTTCTGAATGAGAATTAGAAAGATAAAACTGAAGGATGCTCCTTATTTCATATTAAAAGCATAAAGCGGAATATACCGACTGGGCCCATAGGCCTACCTCGTCTTAGTATCGAAGCTTCTAAAAAAGTTTCTTAGAACTCCTGCCAGTAGTTGTTGAGAAAAAGCACGCACAAGATATGCGCATCTCCTCTTAGAAATGAAGATTCCTTTGAAGTTTCGCTGAATATCAGCCAGGGGTTGAGTTTACTGATGTTGAATAATCAAAGGGCAATAACTCAGTGAAAATCTTCGGACCGGAATGTAAAAACAATTTGCGCATCTCCTCTTGAGGGTGATGCTTTCTGCGAATTTTCGATGAATCCAAGCCACTGGTTGCTCTGAAATACTTCAGACAAGGATTGCGCTTTAGCTTAATAATGATGAATAACCAAAGCGCAATGACTCGGCCTGAAATATGAAGACAATAGACAATATGCATATCTTCTCTTGAGAGTGGCGTGTCCTATGAATTTTCATTGAATTCTAGGCAGTGGTTGCTGAAAAACACTCCGGACAATGTTTGCGCTGTATGTTTCTAATATTTTATAACCAAAGCGCAAAAACTCACCCGACCTAAACATTAAGATAATATGCGCATCTCCGCTTGGGAGTGAAGATTCCAATAAGGTTTCACTGAATTTCAGAGAGTGGTTCCGACCGAAACATGAAGCTAATATGCGCATCTCCTCTAAGGATGAAATTTCCTGTGAAGTTTCGATGATTTCCAGCTAGTGTTTGCATAGGAATGCTCCGGACAAGAAATGGTACTATAGTATACTTATATTGAATAATCATTAGACTGGAACATTCGCTCATTTCCAGCGAGTTCTTGCTGAGAAATACTACGGACAAGAATTGCGGGACGTACAGACGGACGAAGCGTCGACTATATGCTCCCCTCTACAGCAAGCATTATACTTTAGAAGCAAACTGATTGCGATAAGAGTCCCTTCCCTTCACGTTATGAGGGATAACGAATATTAAACATCTTAGTTTGTCTGTTCACTGTTAGAGCTTTTACCATTTCACCGGCGTTCGCATCCGCATATAAGCACGTGTCTTAGCAACTACTGGGTTGTAAATGTTCAAGCTCCATGTAGACTTTTGAAATCATAAGTTGACCCCATGGACAAGTTTTTATAACTCTAGCTTATATTCAGCGTACTGTTAGTTTTTAACGTAGAAGAATTAAAGCGGGATTGCATGCAAGAAAGTTTCTTAGCAACTTCAAAACCGATTTGAATACAAACTCAGTACAAGGTTTTGAAATCATAAGGTTACTTCAGTGATCAAAATCGAGAACTGTGACTTATGTTTTAACAAAATTATGTCAATCTCAACTAACAAAACTGTGGAAAGTATAACCAAACGCTTTTAAACTCCACATAAGTCATCGGGATCATAACATGACCACACAGAACCAGGCTTCATAACTCTGACTAACACTTACAAATCATGCCATTTGTTTAAGTGACAAATTTTTCACGAAAGCTGGTTCCTCAATAACGACTGAGCCATACACTTCCATCTCTGCACAATTCTTCGGCATTATGGAATTAACCTCATAAAACGAGGTTTATTCAAACTAATATATCCCAACTTAAGTTAGTATCACTTGGCAGTGTTTTCGAATGGAGGGCGCGCTTTCGTATGACAGCGCCTGCTAGTTCATGCTTTCTAAAATACTAACAGGAGTCGAAGTAAGAGTGCTGATATACAATAAAACGGTTAGTTATAATATTATATTGACACGGTTTTTGTTTATTTCTGTGTTACGTATTTAGGTACACCATAACGTTACCAACAAGTACCAGCCACATGCTCTCTATCCGGCGTTAGATGACACAGATTCATCTGAATACACAGATTCATCTGAATACGAGTACGAAGAATACGAGGACGAGGAAGAAGTGTATACAGGCTTTACACAGAGAGTTCAAGTAACGTGTTTTCAGTATTTCTTACATTAAGGTAGGGTTTCGAGCAACATGCTTCCGGTTTTCCTGACCTTGAGGTAGAACTTCAAGAAACATGTTTCCAGTTTTCCTAACTTTGAGGTAGGAGTTCAAGCAATATGTTTTCAGTATTTCTTACATTAACGTAGGGTTTCGAGCAACATGTTTCCAGTTTTCCTGACCTTGAGATAGAACTTCAAGAAACATGTTTTCAGTATTTCTGACATTAAGGTAGGGTTTCGAGCAACATGCTTCCGGTTTTCCTGACCTTGAGGTAGAACTTCAAGAAACATGTTTCCAGTTTTCCTAACTTTGAGGTAGGAGTTCAAGTAATATGTTTTCAGTATTTCTTACATTAACGTAGGGTTTCGAGCAACATGTTTCCAGTTTTCCTGACCTTGAGATAGAACTTCAAGAAACATGTTTTCAGTATTTCTGACATTAAGGTAGAGTTTCGAGCAACATGCTTCCAGTTTTCCTGACCTTGAGGTAGAACTTCAAGAAACATGTTTCCAGTTTTCTTAACTTTGAGGTAGGAGTTCAAGTAATATGTTTTCAGTATTTCTTACATTAACGTAGGGTTTCGAGCAACATGTTTCCAGTTTTCCTGACCTTGAGATAGAGCTTCAAGAAATATGTTTTCAGTATTTCTGACATTAAGGTAGGGTTTCGAGCAACATGCTTCCAGTTTTCCTGAACTTGAGACAATTTTCAGTTTTTCAGATACTGAGGTAGGACTTCAAGCAACATGTTTTCATTTTTTCTGACATTTAGGTAGGAGTTCAAGTAACATGTTACCAGTTTTCCTGACTTTGAGGTGGAGTTCAAGATACATGTTTCCATTTTTTCTGACTTTGAGGTGGAGTTCAAAAAACATGTTTCCAGTTTTCCTAACTTTGAGGTAGGAGTTCAAGTAACATGTTTCCAGTTTTCCTAACTTTGAGGTAGGAGTTCAAGTAACATGTTTCCAGTTTTCCTGACTTTGAGGGAGGAGTTCGAGTAACATGTTTTCAGTATTTCTGACATTAAAGTAGGGTTTCGAGCAACATGCTTCCGGTTTTCCTGACCTTGAGGTAGAACTTCAAGAAACATGTTTCCAGTTTTCCTAACTTTGAGGTAGGAGTTCAAGTAACATGTTTCCAGTTTTCCTGACCTTGAGGTAGAACTTCAAGAAACATGTTTCCAGTTTTCCTAACTTTAAGGTAGGAGTTCAAGTAATATGTTTCCAGTTTTCCTGACTTTGAGGTAGTAGTTCAAGTAACATGTTTCCAGTTTTCCTGACTTTGAGGTAGGAGTTCGAGTAACATGTTTTCAGTATTTCTGACATTAAGGTAGGGTTTCGAGCAACATGCTTCCGGTTTTCCTGACTTTGAGGTAGAACCTTCAAGAAACATGTTCCTAGTTTTCCTAACTTTGAGGTAGGAGTTCAAGTAACATGTTTCCAGTTTTCCTAACTTTGAGGTAGAACTTCAAGAAACATGTTTCCAGTTTTCCTGACTTTGAGGTAGGAGTTCAAGAAACATGTTTCCAGTTTTCCTGACCTTGAGGTAGGAGTTCAAGAAACACGTTTCCAGTTTTCCTGACTTTGAGGTAGGAGTTCAAGTAACATGTTTTCAGTATTTCTGACATTAAGGTAGGGAGGGCTTAAAGCAACATGCTTCCAGTTTTCCTCACCTTGAGGTAGGAGTTAAAGTAACATGTTTCCAGTTTTCCTGACACTGAGGTAGGGCTACCAGCTTTTTAGGTTGGAGTTCAATTAACATGTCTCAGTTTTCCTGACATTGAGGTAGGACATCAAGTAACATGATACCAATTTTCTGACTTTAAGGTAGGAGTTCAGGTAACATGTTACCAGTTTTCCTGACACTGAGGTAGGGCTTCGAGTAACACGTTACCAGTTTTTCTTACTTTAAGATTGGAATTCAAGTAACAATTTTCAGTTTTTCAGATATTGAGGTAGGACTTCAAGCAACATGTTTTCATTTTTTCTGACATTTAAGTAGGAGTTCAAGTAACATGTTACCAGTTTTCCTGACTTTGAGGTGGAGTTGAAGATACATGTTTCCATTTTTCTGACTTTGAGGTGGAGTTCAAGATACATGTTTCCAGTTTTTCTGACTTTGAGGTAGGACTTTAACTGGCATGTTTCCAGTTTTTCTGATATTGAGGTAGGAGTTCAACTAACATTTCCATTGTTCTGACTTTGAGGAAGAACTTTAAGTAACATGTTTCCAGTTTTTCTGACATTGAGGTAGGAGTTCAACTAACATGTTTCCAGTTTTTTCTGATATTGAGGTAGGAGTTCAACTAACATATTTCCATTGTTCTGACTTTGAGGAAGGACTTTAAGTAACATGTTTCCAGTTTTTCTGACATTGAGGTAGGAGTTCAACTAACATGTTTCCAGTTTTTCTGATATTGAGGTAAGAGTTCAACTAACATGTTTCCAGTTTTTCTGACTTTGATGTAGGACTTTAAGTAACATGTTTCCAGTTTTCTGACTGAGGTAGGAGTTCAACTAACATGTTTCCAGTTTTTCTGACATTGAGGCAGGAGTTCAACTTATATATTTCCAGTTGTTCTGACTTTGAGGTAGGACTTTAAGCAGCATATTTCCAGTTTTTCTGACTTTGAGGTAGGAGTTCAACTAACATGTTTCCAGTTTTTCTGACATTGAGGTAGGAGTTCAGCTAACATGTTTCCAGTTTTTCTGACATTGAGGTAGGAGTTCAACTAACATGTTTCCAGTTTTTCTGATATTGAGGTAGGAGTTCAATTTACATATTTCCAGTTGTTCTGACTTTGAGGAAGGACTTAAAGTAACATGTTTCCAGTTTTTCTGACTTTGAGGTAGGAGTTCAACTAACATGTTTCCAGTTTTTCTGACATTGAGGTAGGAGTTCAGCTAACATGTTTCCAGTTTTTCTGACATTGAGGTAGGAGTTCAACTAACATGTTTCCAGTTTTTCTGATATTGAGGTAGGAGTTCAATTTACATATTTCCAGTTTTTCTGACTTTGAGGTAGGAGTTCAACTAACATGTTTCCAGTTTTTCTGATATTAAGGTAGGAGTTCAACTAACATGTTTTTAGTTTTTCTGATATTGAGGTAGGAGTTCAACTAACATGTTTCCAGTTTTTCTGATATTTAAGTAGGAGTTCAACTAACATGTTCTCAGTTTTACGTTAAGAGTTAAGAAATTTAGGTAGTTCTTTTATGTTACTAAATGTCAAAAACGAACGAAATGTTCGCATTTTAAAGTATGATAAATTTCAGCTGAGAATACCCTTTTTCCTTGTATGGTATCAAAAATTGCATTTTTGTAGCCTAGAGTTGGTTGAAACCCATGTGAGCAAAGTAAAATGAATATACTTGTGTTTTGTTTCAGAAACAGCCAAAAAAAAAGATTGTGAAACCAAAGGCAAAGAAGGCTGTGCAGCCAAAACCAAAACCGAAAGGGGTAGTGACACCTGCGAAAAGAAAGGCTGTGACTGCAGGGCCTGCCAAGAAGAAAAAAGCATACCCTGGAGCTGAAAAGGGCCAGGGTGGAGAGATTATGTTTGAGGTATTTGGCGTATTTTATCGGCCCCGCTCTCTCTCTCTCTCTCTCTCTCTCTCTCTCTCTCTCTCTCTCTCTCTCTCTCTCTCTATTCAGCAACGGAAGATGTTTCCTTGGTCAAATCCACAACTAAGTAGGTATTTATTGCTTATGGCATCTTTGATATAATATCGGAATCTGCCCAAGCGTGAAAAGGGGGTGGCTCTTTCGTTTTCGTGACAAAATATTTATACTCTTTGCTTTGTGCTTCATAAATCAGACAAGAAACAGAACAGTTCATAATTCAATGCGGTATGAATAAAGTTTTTGTAAAAGTTTACGTATTTCACTTTTCCCGAAAATGTGTCAAGCCTGTCTAGATAAATTCTATTGACCCCAGAGGTGACTCTCATTTCATTTGTTTTTGATTTGTATCATGGTTTACCTGCAGTATCATTATAACTGTTAACTTCTATCTGTAATATTCTTCAACTGAGGAAGAGGCGTGGCTATAAGCCATACTCTAACTAAGTTAGAGAACATATCTTAGGTCTCGCATACATACAGAATACTGTAGGGAAATGTTGAACTTTCTGAAACCGTTCTCTATTTCAGTTAGAGTACGCTTGTCACGTGATAGTACCAACGCTTATAATGGAATGTTAATTAACTTGTTAATCAAAATTAGTAGCCAATTGCGTTGTTCATATTGGCGGACCATGATACAAAACAGAAAGCGTAGGGGCCACTCGAATAATGAGGTTATTCTCGTGAACCCCTACTATTTCTATTACTTATATCACATGTAGCATTTAAATCTACTTCCTATTTTCAAGCTGTCTATGATGCGGGGAATTTAAAGGAAAGCTAATGGTAGGGATCCGGGAGTATTATGAAGAAGGTGGCAAATTGCTTCCAAGCAAGAAAGGTGGGGTTGATGTTTAGTTTAAAATCTTTTTATTTATGCTTTGGACTTATACGGATTTTCTTAAAGATAAAAATGGCACCTGTTTCATTAACATACTAAGCAGGAAAGGGTAAACACTTGAATGCTGAACCACTGGCACCAAACCAAGATGGAAATGTCCATGTTTTAAGTGATATGCGTTGTCCCTAGGTGTACTACGAGGGGCGTTCAATAAATAATGTTACTCCGTGTGTAGTTCCGTAACCGGTGTTTATTTTTGAATGCGGTTTTCAGCAAACTATAGAGTAATTTACTGGAAACAAAATGCCATATGATTGAAAAAAAAAATCGGTAGATTCAAAGTAAAGATATAATCGTATGAGTGAGGTGTACTCAGGTATACTGGCCACGGCGAAAATAATTACAACTTAGCTTTGTCCTGGGCATCCAGGGTCTCAGAAAAATAGAATAACTTGTAAAATTACAAAATTCTATCATTTTTCTACGAGATACAGCAAGACAGTTGTGATGAGTTTTAGTGTGTTTTTAACTACTTATTGCGTTTTTTTTTTATTTTACGAAACAGCTAAAATATCTAAACTCGAGGTTGATTCCATCTGGAATGAGTCTCAAGAGTGATTAATCAAAGTTGTAAGAATTTGTTTCGCAATCAAGAATCAAGAAATTAGTATCAACTTAAAATGCAAGATTTTTTTCAACGATGAACATCACGCCTGACAAAATTGAAGAGGCTTATTGTACTCAACTTACCATTTTCAAGTTCGAGTAAAAATATACACACACCATTTAATACAGTTCTATTACACTTTAGGTCATACGTGTTTCCTCTACTTGCAAAATGACCTTTTTAATTTTTGATTATGTTTTGTTTTAGCCTGAGCTCACGTTTTTCTTATACAAGACACACTAAAATATGGAACCCTGAGTTCAGGTTACAAAGCGAAAGCTTTAATGTTTACAAACATGATGTTTACGAAAACGAACTGTACTGTTATCAACTCTTTTATTTTGGTTGTCAAATGTTTATGTAAAGATGATGATTTGTTTCAACTGTTTAAACTGAAAATGGAACTACTGTTCTAGTTGTTGAATAGTAGAATCAAGGAATTGCATATTACAATCTCAATATTTTGGACATAAAATAGTCCAGTATACCCGAGTACACCTCACTTAAATGTTTATATTTTTACTTTGAATCTACCGATTTTTATCATATTTATGGCATTTTGTTTCAAATAAATTGCTCAATAATGTGTCGAAAATCGCATTTAAAAATAGCCACAGGTTACGGAACTACATACGGAGTAACATTATTTATTGAACGCCCCTCGTATAAGAACGCGAATATGGCAAACGGATACTAAGCATATAGAACATTCTTTGTGATAATTTATCTCATATCGTGCACCAGTCACATTTCCTCAATCTTATGTTTTCGCTAACGTTATTAAAAAACGGTAAGTGACACTGAGAAAAATGTGACTCATTTTAGGTGGGAAATGCACGATTGAACTGGGCTAGGAATCTTTCCATTTGAGTATTATGGTTCTCTGTTCTCTTAGTATACATAGGGATAGGGTGTAACATGTACAATAATTTTTCCTTTCTGGACTGGTGCCAATGGCTTAGCCTGTTTTGAAGCATACTAGCTATTATGTATAAATATAATAAGGGATAGTTAATTGATATCTAATAGTTGTCCTAGATTAATGCATTTAGACTTGGTACAGTTAAAATCAAATTCTTATTTTGATTCATCTTTTTTAATCAGTTGGATTTTAGAAATCACTTTTAAGGACCATTAGTCACCATGTTTCTGCATGTTAAAATAAAATTCACTAAACAATCTTCGCGCATCCAGGATGTTGGCAAATCTGCCAACTTAGAGTATTTTATAATAAAGGTAAAAAGGCACGAGCGCTGTGATACATGTATTATCAATTCTAACATTAGTTTAGTACTTTTAGACTAATATGATGAACTAAAATTAATTTTTGGTGGGACTTTTTTTCACGCGCATACAAAGTACTCCGTCTGCTATATCTCTCTTAAGTAATATAATGATAAATGTTGTTTAGATCATTAGTTTCCGCATTTGAAATCTTATGTTGGACGTCCAGTAAGTCTAATAACAGATGTAAAAGTTATTAAATCCATCGCAATCGATCCTTTACACATGAATTTACGAAATCTGAAGCACTGTTTTATTGCAAAAAAAAAAAAAAAAAAAGAGAAGGTTTTTCTTTGACTGTTGATCGTTTTTAGCGGAGGGAGGGGAGTTCTTCTGAAAATCATAAAATATTTGTTATTATCTTAAACACGCCATAAAAGTGTTTATGCGCCAAATATGAACATAGCGCAATAATTGTCAGTGATAAAGTACTATAGTACGTTTAAATTATATAATGATGAAGTAGTCTAGCCTATATGATTACATCGTGCTCTCAGTATGACCTTTTAATTTAGAACATATGTAACTTAGTGCTTTGATCTGGGGTATTTATTTAATTTCCATTTATTACTCGCTCCTCCAACTAAAAATACTAACTTTGGGATACGAGTCCCGTGTATGGATACTTTACACTTGGCACCGATAAAGAACCAAGGGGTGGGGTTGAGATCTTCTGTATCTTGCACAGTGACTATACTCCTACCATCATTACTAACAGTCTTGTGGAGGAGTCGCCCATTTGGGTTACCGTTGGCGACTATAAATAAACTTACATACAAACAATATCGGACATGTTGGTTTCGTATTGTATTACTTACAAGAAGATCGGGATTAGTAAATACACAATTTTTGTACGATATTGATAAAGCGGACTTGGATATATAATATTGTATTGTTTTTAATTAATTTATATTAGACATTCAGTTTGTTCATTGTTTTGAGGTAAAATGTGGAGTCTGAAAGGGTTATTTTTGCGGGTTTTTTTTCTTAACTGTATTTGTTAACAGACAGAAACATTTTCTGTTCAATCCCTCATTGTCAATGAGTAACGTTAAGACACACAGGCTTTTCTAAAATCTAACACACCTGCCCTTGTGGTTTTTTTTTCAGTGACTTTTTTACTTCAGAGTTATTCCCCTTGGTTTTATTCGAATATAGAAATATTTTGTTGTACATTTGTAGTAATTACATAATTTGTATTATTTAACCATTTCAGGAATATCTTTATCCGTGGAACAGTGGAATAGGTTGAAGGGACAAATGAAACAGATTGATAAAGTTGTGAAAGATCTCTCATAAACTTTATATTTCAGTATCCCGTACGTGTTATGCGCCTGTAAATTAATTTACATATCAACTAAAATGTGTTTAAAATATTCCGTTTATAGGATGCAACAGAATTTTATCTTTATACATTGTATTTTACTGGAAGCTGTATCGTTAACGGATCATGGAGAAGAATTCTATAAGACATTGTCTTTCATTCTTATCCTTTCCTTAATATCATGTTAATTCGTTGTTGTAATTGTACAAATCTGTAATGTACTCTTGGGAATACATGTGTTTAAACTAACGGATCACATGGGTTGAGCTTTTCCTCCGTGCACAGGGGCCATACTTATCCCTGATAATTGACCTTACGCCAGTGTTGACTGACAGGTTCCAACTGACCAATCAGATAACAGAACTGATAAGCCTTGTTGTTAGCCGCCATTTTGTCCGTCAAACTTAGTGCCGGACTCACCAGTCAAAGAATATAAATACCACCGAAAAATCGTCCAAAATGGTAAAAAGGTGACGTTACGACACCTTTACATCAGACACAGGGAAGACAGTGTAATACTAGAGCGCTTCCCTTTTCCAAATCTACTCTCAGACCTCGAATATTGTCAACGATGTATCAGGCTCTGTGGACGTCCTCAAGAATAGTTGATCTTAAAAATCTTATAAGAATGTTTTAAAAGCAAGGCAATTCGACTTAGCACTCATTGTGTTATAACGTTTTAATTATTTCATTTAAATCAGTGTAAAATTCTATGAAAATTAACTTTCTTATTTAACAAAAGTGCGTAGTATTCTTTATTCAATAGTAAAAATATTCCATCATTTTACCAGAGTAACTGGTATGAACTGATAAACACAAGTATTTGATGTTCTATATTATTTGAATGGTAACGTGTAAATATTATGCCTTAATGTACCGGAAACATGATTTATGCATTTTTTAAGGTTTACATCGATCTCCCACTGGTGTATGTTAAGTCATAACTGGGTGATAAATACAACAAATAATACACATGATAAAAAACTATGATTAATATAAGATTATTTTTAATGAGTCTAATCAACAATTTTCCTGGCGCTCAAAGTTTTGACTTAGCACTCGATGTGTGCTTTCGTTCTAAATTTCATTATAATAGACAGCGTAAACTTCATATAAAATTCCAGAAAAACTAGCATATTTCGTACAAAGAAGATATGTTCTAAAACAAAAAATTTTATATTCATTCTGTATACTTTATGAGGAAATTTGGTAGGCTCAAACATTGTTTTAAGCTGCGATGCGCCGGTATATGCTTGAAATATGAGTATGGACTATTCATCGCCTTGGACTATATCTTATTATCTATCATTTACACGTTTTAATTCTAATAAGAGATTTTCTTTACTTATACTTAAAACACATCATGTCTAAGTATTAGACATTAAATGCTATGTATCTGAATAATCACGTTGAACAATGATATGAGCATCTTAAATGAGTTCCGTTATTTCGAAATCCGACGTTTCTTAAATGACACAAGTGACAATTTTTACATGTAACTTACCTTATTTAATTATCTAATTATTTTGAAATAGTTTCAGAATCCAAAGTCTGATTTCAACCTTAATAAATAAAATCAATGTTCTAGTCTGTTTAAATTTTATAGCCATACCCTACATGAATTTCGGGAGATCGAAATTTGAACGTTTCTATAATGAAAAAGAAACGGACAATTAAAAAAACCCACAAAATCAGCTATATGGTTTCAGAGATTTCCGTCTTTTTTACGTGTTTTCCGCTCGGCCCCCTGCCTTGTTAGTTTCCTCATACTCGGGTGCAGTTCCCGGCTTTTAACAACAACGTATCGTTGTTTTTTTTGTAGAATTTATGTTTCGCTACAGAACATCCACTTATTAACGATTGTGTTTTGTCTTTTCACTTTAGAAATACGTGTGAATTGAGGTAGCGTACGCCGAAATCAACTAGAATGTCCGGCAAAATATTTCTGCCGTCGCAATTTGATTCCTTTGTTTGTCGGGCCTAGCATGAATTGTTCCCCCTGAAAACTGGTAGGCGTGGTTACAGGCTATCTGGCGTAAGGTCAATTGTCATATTCGCTCGTAAAACCTGTAAAATCCATTTCAGGTTCAGAAAATCATAAAGAATTACTTTTTCTCTGACCAATTTAGAAAAATTTAAGCATCAGACCTAATGACTTACAGTGTAAACATTTCCAGACCCATAAACAACTGCTTTTTTTCTACCGTCACAGTAATATAAGGACAGGAATAACATGTCATTTCATATTTATTTTTGTCCAAAGTAGTCTTTGTAAATCATAGTTAAGAAAATAGGGGTACTTGTAAATAATGAAAAAAAATGCAAGACTAGTATAATTCATGTTCCAGATTTAGGACCAAAATGCGCATGTGGTTGTTTATGCCTGTATTAATAGCGTAGATCAATAAAGCCAAAATCCACAAATAAACAAGTTCTATATAACAGTGCTATTAAACTATCATATATTGATGCCTGGTAAGCTCATATAATTTTGGTATCATTTGAAAGTGAATTGTCCACTGAAAAAGAAAATATAAATTACATGACAAAAATATGTTACAGAATTATTATATGCTTTACTTTATATTCAACAGAAATCCAGTTGATTTATAAAAAAACCCACATGACTGTAGTGGTTCGTGCATATTATTATGGTCATCTTATGTACTAATTCTTGCTCAGCAGTCACAACTCTTTCAAATGATACCAAAAAAACATTGGGCCGTGAGGCATCGATATATTGTCTATTTGTGGATCGGATACCATAACTTTTTCCAGGTATCAAATAGAAGACTGGTGCTACTGTAAATTAAAACTTATCAAATATGTACAAGCTTAAACTATCTACATGTTTTTTTTTTTTCGTTTTTATTTTGAGCTGCTACTTTTGTTTTTGGATGAGGCGACATTTTCTTTGCCGTACATCAGTTCATCGCTTCTGTTAAAACCTAGTTACTATTTTGAGCCCCGTTTCCACTGTGAAAAGCTGAAAGGGTAATATAACTGACAGCTATGATTTCATTTTAGTTCATTTGAAGAAAAAACTATAAATAGTGTGTTTTGATCCACTAATGGAACTGATTCCCTTCTGGCAAAGTCATTGTCGTCATGTCGGTAACAGTGAAACTGGACTGGATGTGTTTTGTCTTGCAAAAGTGTGCTTTGTACGTTAGTATTCATGAATATTTTCAGGAATTTAGGATTCAAAGGCATGTCTTGTTGTTTTGTGTTTAAAGACTTCCATAATATTAAGATGAATACGCATTGATAAAATATTCGTTTAAAGTAGATGTAACAGAATATCACATAAACTGTTGTAAACACATGAACTTGTAATGCTTAAAATGCTTTAACCCTTATCATGCTGGACACGATTTATTCTGCCTTTGTGTCCAGTGCAGATCATGATCAGACTGTACATCCATGCAATCTGATCAAGATCTGCACTGTTCGCCATTCAGTCAGTATTTTTTGGTAATCATCCCATCTAACAGTTAATGATACTGTCCAAATTTAAGGATGGACAAGTTCATTACAGAAATCTAGCAGGGTAAGGGTTAAAATGTTAATAGCTTGTTTTAATAAACACAGCAAGTATTATGATAAAGATATTAATTAAAAAAGTTGTGTTCTTTATCTACTGTCTTGTGTCGTTGCACCTTTTACAGAGTTTATCTTGTTGCACTGCCCTTTTCAGTTACGTAGTACACGCGTACTTGGTCCGTCTTACAAATATCTACCTTTTGTAATCCGGGCTTTTTTAGCCATTACTTTTGTTGCGATGATGACTATTATTTGCCGTGCACTGTACGTTTTGGAACATGGTTGATAATAAGAGTGGAGATGAGTGTTATACATTGTCATTGTATTTTTGTGTAGCCTCTACTTATCCTTTATGTACACATTCATACATACATTGTTGTAGTGTCTTGCTTTTATGAGAGAATCGTTCTCGTAACGCCCCCATTCCTTCTGGAGCCTTGTCCTTGGTTTTCCCTTCTAAATTAATGCACTTGCGTTCTTAAGTTTTAGGGGCGACTGCTTTTTTTCACGTAACAGTAATCAGTCATCCATAAATACAAATATGGTAAGAAAGTCCCATGATTATGCTGATGTACTGAAATATAGAGCTTACCTCTGGTTTTAAGTAATGTCTTGGTGGAACAAAGTTTTCTTTTATTTCTTTCGAGTGAACCGTATCAAGCACTTATTTTGAAATGTTTTAATTCTTTCGTACCTTGTACAGTCTAAGAAGATCTAGACTTTAATAAAAAATTGAGCGAGAAGGAAGAGGCATGAATAGCAATAAGACACATATCTCATATCCTATGTAATTAAGATATAGATATTGTGTGCAGAATTTATAATACCCCTGACTGGAAAAACTTATTCTTTATTATTGTTCGGTCGAACCTTTCCAGTGTTGGTCTTAACGTGAGGATGTCAGACATCCAGCAGGCTCCCGGGAGAATAGCACGTTTGCTAAACGTGTCCGCCAGCGTCTAAAATAATACATCAGATTCTCAAACAATCGTTTGATGAAAAGAGTTATCCGCAGCTGCCTTAGTATATGACGTATCCATTAACAGAAAGCAGATGTGCATGAAATGAACATTTTATTATAGTAAAAAGGAGTCCCCTATACGAATCAGTTGTTACAGTACTGTCTTTGCATGCGGAACGTCATGGGTTCAAACCACGCCGGAAGCTGGATTCGTCATGTAGAAGTACTACATTGTAATAGATTTTTCGGACGTGACTTTAAATCTAAGTAGAGTGTACAGTGGTTAACATGTGAAAGTTTCAGAGTAAGCTTCTAGAATTGTAGCAACGTCTGTATCTGGTGCTGTCCTTCAACACCTAAAATGTCTAACAGTCTTCTAGATGAGACACCAAAATTAAGAGATATTTTCAATGTCCATAATCATACTCATTACGTTGACCTAACATTTTGATAAAGGGCTATTTGTGACTCGGCCGAAATCGACCCCATTAAATGCAAACAAAGTATTCAAAAATCGGACAAACAAGTTCAAAGAATATGAAACTGCAACTATTCAGAAATAACAAAATTTCGCCATTAAAGCTTTTATTTGCACAAGACAAATGTTGAAACGTTAAATAAAGATTTTTTTTTAATTTCCAACCCCTCCTTCAAAGATTAAAAACGATGAATAGTTCACTTTTTTGACCTACTGGTATCTTTTGCATTAGGAGCAGAAAACTATATATACATACTTTTAGCTGTATTTTAACTTAAAACGCCATTACAGCCACGGAAATTCTGCGAAGCTCTTCGGAACTATTATCGTAGTTCTACCAGTTTGGTTCAAACTTGTTTCTGCAAATTTTCACCATGATTTCTGAAACTATCAATTTTCAACTATTAAATATTTCACGGTTTGTTTGAAGACGGACGGATTTGGAAGAAAATGGTTTTCACGATGAGAGTTAATGGGAAAATCATCCGATAACATTTTCGCGTATAGAAAAAGTCAAACATTACACAGTTGTAAATTTATATATTTTTATCATACGGTAAAATGTAAAGGACAATGACTGTGCTCAATTTTGAAGTATTTGCTTATGTTAAAAAATAACCCAAAACTTGCAGCTCATTTTATACATTATTTTGAATTATTTCACAAACAAACACATTCAGTTATTATATTTAATGTTTAGAAAGATTGTTTGTCCGTTTCATCAGTTAAACAAGAGATGTATCACTTAATTGTAGCCATTTTATGCATACAATAGTAATGATAAGCTGTGTCTTCCGGTATAAATAAACGACATGCATGTACATATATATGCTAACAGCCATAGGGAGCTTACAAATAGGAATTTCCTACTTGACCATTTTTTCGCTCCTTCTTCGACTTTATTGTTTTTGATAATTTTGTGCCGATTTAAGCCTTTTAAAACATTAGACTTACACTTAAGATGTACAAATTTAACTGTAATATCCATTAATAAGCATCAACAACACAATAACTACTGACCAGCATGATCTGAGCGTTATGATAGCAAGTGTTATAATCGAAGGAAGCTCATTAACATAAAATACCAATGTATAAAAAGTACGAAAGTAAATCATTTTATCAATAAGGCATTCAAAACATTAAAAAATAAACATATGCCGTAAACACATGTAGTGCTTAAAACAGAAAAAAATCAACTTTATTTTCATTCTAACAAAACTGTTGTTCTTGTCACTTTTCGGGAGTGTTTTAACTGGAGGGAAAGCGTGTGTTGACAGAGAGATTCTCGCGCTCACGTGTTTTTAAAACACATTTTTATATGGCAAAGCGTAAACGCATTACGGCCCCAAAACATACGGATAATTCAAAAGGAAATGACGTCAACATGAAAAAACAACGTAGACATTCCCGCGCGCTTCATGGAAATTTAATGACGTTGAAAGGTAATTTATCTGTTAATCAGTTAATCCCTCGGGATTCTGCAGATGTTATAACACGAAAAAAACATGCGTTATCCCTACAGAAAAACAAACTCTCACGAATTGTTCGTACAGTCCAATTTTCAACTAATCCTTAAAAATGAAACACGGGCATAATAATGATAAATTGTTTGTAGTTTATTATTTATTAATAAATGTAGTTTCGAATTGTCTGATCGAAGTGGACAAATGTAAAGCACTTTAATGATGTGGATAGGAAGTTTTATTACAACATGAAGAGAAGATCAAGCGGAAGTCTGAGTGAAGAGAGATCTACTTCATATTCATCCGATGAATCACGAGCTTTGATACATTTACACGAGGAGGATGATATAAAAAAACAACAGGGATATGCAGTCGTATTTTGTGATGAATGTGATCAATAAAAGATAATTGTATTTGTGAATCTTTAAATAATATTAAGTACTTTTTAAGCATAGATACGAAAATGTTTCTGACTGGTGTAATCTACATATATATCATGGCTGGTAAGTAATACATTTTCTATCATAGAATAAAGGAAGACCAATCATTTTGTATGGAAGTTTGCTTCCAAATATTCAGTAAGACGTCGCATCGATCATACGTCAGCGCATGTTCTTTATTTCATGTAGTTATACTTGCGATCACTCAAGTATAGCTTAGGTAAATGCTCATTTTGAAAGAAAGAGGCTTAAAGTTTGCAATTTTACTGGTTTACGACATGTATAATTGCGTCATACGACAGGTCGATTGAATGTCACTTATGATACGAAAATGACTATTTCAGAAGATTGGGAATCGAACTCGGAATTACTGACCCCGAAGCCCAGTTTCTTATCATTAGGCATAATCAGCTCCTAGCTGATATCAGTTGTAAGAACGTCAGAGCACAATAATGTGAAATAAACAGGTCTTCTTAAAGGATGTGAAAGCAAACCGTCTACTATATTTTTCCGCTGCAGTTTTTTTTTTTCGTTGCGGGCCTACTTTGCGATGCATTATTCTATGGCTGTCTTGGGGTGCTCTGCCTCGGGAAATCTACCCTTATCTTTTATTTTTTTATTGCGACAAGTCAGTTGAATGTCACTTATGATACAAAAATGATTATTTCAGAAGAATGGGGATCGAACTCGGATTACTGACCCCGCAGCCCAGTTTCTTCTCATTAGGCATAATCAGCTCCTAGCTGATATCAGTTGTAAGAACGTCAGAGCATAATAATGTGAAATAAACAGGTCTTCTTAAAGGATGTGAAAGCAAACCGTCTACTATATTTTTCCGTTGCAGTTTTTTTTTCGTTGCGGGCCTACTTTGCGATGCATTGTTCTATGGCTGTCTTGGGGTGCTCTGCCTCGGGAAATCTACCCTTATCTTTTATTTTTTATAAGAAATTGAACACATCAAAATATGTATAATATATGCCGCTAAATAATTTTCTTACAGAGTGCATGTGTACTGAGTTTGAAGGATACAGTTATGATGGCTGGTACAACAATTTGAACAACCCGGACTGGGGAGGGGCAGGTCGGTGCGCTTAAGTATAATTCTTATACATAGCACAAATTTAAAACTAGTGAGAAAAAATTTAAAAAATTCAAAGATAAAACCCCTTAAATACGAAATGAATAAAAAAACTAGAGCGCTTTTGGAAAGCGCTTCCCAAAACTGCCTTTTTCCCTAATGGAAAGTCAACCAGCACCAAGACCTTAACTGCCTTATCAATTTTTCAGGCTTTGTTTTCAAAAAAACAAGTTTCAAGGACAAATTCCGAATCCCTGGGCCGTTTGGGGCTATTATCGAAGCTGGCTGAGGACTTATTGGCAAACACATTTTTTTTCAAGTTTGGTGAAGATCGGATGAGAAATGTTCGACTTATGTCTCCCACACCACAGTGTGGTGGGAGACATAATAAAGATATTTACCTTTGCTTCATTGCTTCAGATGTTTTGTCAGGCTTTTTATTGAAAGAGCGATTTTCTAGAATTTTTTAACAAACTGACAGTAAATTGAAATATCACTCAATATTTTATAGCGAAGATACTACATTTTTTTTGCTTTTGTTACAAATTCACATCTATGAACAGATTTTGATTTCATAAATAACAGACAGAAAAACACAATTTTAAAGGTGTAATTATATTGATCGTAATTCTCTGCCTAATCAGGCTTTAAAGCACATATTCGAAAAAATTTTTTCACGACACACTCCACATTTTAACAAGATTTTATCAAAAATATTAAAGCACATAAGATAATTTGTAATTCAAGTTCAATACTGATAAAAATTACACCTTTTTAGAAAAACTTCTAAAAATTTTGCACTATGATTGTAAAGTTTATTGTATGAACGTGATAATAAATAAACGTAATCCTGTTGTAACTAACGTATTTTGGAATATCAAGATAGATATAATGTGCATTTTCAAAGAGAATTTTATACCACAAACGTATTAATATAAAAAATTTATATTATTAAATCTAAAATTTGGGGTTTTGGTTCTAACAAAAGAAATTCCCCCGGGGAAATGCAGGGGACAATTGCAGAGTTAAACTTGAAGATGTAATTCAAAAATAAAATTTTAACTTATCATTCAAAGTATTTTTGGTTTTTTTCCCTCCAAAATTTTTCAAATCACTTTTAAAATTTCGAAACTTTTTCGCAGACACACGTCTCCAAAGAAAGAGTAAAGCCGCGTACAGAGATGGTGTGTATATGCCGTCCGGCCAAACCCGTCCAAATCCGTTTGACATAAGCAAAGCCGTTCACCAGGGTCCGACAGGATTCCCCGTCGAGCAGGAAGAACTGCTATGTTGTTTCTTTGGTATTTTATTTTTTTTTTAAAAAAACATTGCTTCATTTATGTTTTAAAACTGTAACTTGTTTACCTTAAACCCCCAAAAACAACCACCCCCCCGTTTGGGAAGAGGCAATCTACGGACCCGGGGGTCGTGGTTTGACCTGTGCGGGCGTAGTTCCCCGGCAATTTATAAAAAACATTGTGTCTGAAATCTTTCTCCTCCACCTCTTTCAGGGGGGAATTTGGGCAGTTATTTGGGGAGAACGGGTTTGTACTGGTACAAACCGGACCACGGGTTAGGTTTAACTGCCCGCCGTTCAAAACAAAAAACAGTTAAAAAACGGCGTAAACCCAAAAACAAACAAACAAAAAAACCCAAAAACAACCGAAACACAAAAGACAACAATATCAAATTTTAAACAATCAAAACACGCACACAGCCACCACCAATAATTTATGGGTATAAAAGTACAAAAGTATTCTGAACGGTATTTAATAAAAAAAATACAGGAAAAAAAATAAAAACGTCTCAATAATGTGAATATACACTTCTCTCTAAATACCAGGCCAGCAAATTTGTCGAGAATAGTTGATTCGCAAAGCCCCATTTGCCCAAAAGTTTTTAAAGGTTCGTGTACCCAAAGGCCCCCCCAAGTTCGAACCTCAAAAAAAGGCAATGTCAAAAGACGTTCAGGAGGAACGTAATGATCAAAGAACTGGAATTCTCCAAACAACCCGAACAAACGGGTATAATTTCGATTGTTTCCCTTTTCTAAATTTTGCCGTACTTTTTTAATAATAATAAATAAAAGAACTGTACTAAAATTCCGGACAAACGTTGGGAGTTGTTTCATTAAATAAATGCCCGGGTTTTTCGACCTTTTCTGACTCGTTTTTGTAATCCACAACATTTTTTTATTTAAAAAAATAAATGCATGACGGTACTATTTTGATAATATCCTCAAGTTTATTACTAGTATTATAAGAGGATACAATTCGATACCCATCCAAAGTTATCGAGTAAGAACGGCGTGTCTGGAACTTAAATTGCTCAGCGATGATTTGCAAATACTTTTTCCAGCTGAATGAAATAACACCTTTCGGGATGGCAATTATAAACGGCCCAAAATAAAGCTTGGGCAGACGCTAAAGGTCTTTAAAAGGCGGACGTCGGCATAAACCCAAACCACAGTTTCCGGGATAATTCGGGCTTTTTCCATTTGCTAACCCCTGTACCCCCCAGGACACAAAGTTGAACCAGTGTCAGGTTTCACGGAATTTATTCACCCTTTTACCATATTTTTTCTAAAAATAAATGTCATTTTTCATCATTCAAATTTTGGTTTTAAACGTAATCACATTTTTTTGATTTTTGGGGCCAGTTTATTCACGGGTTACGAAATTTTTTAAAAAACCGTGAGATAATCTTATCTTTTTCAGACAAAGAGAAATTTTTTTAATGCTCAAGAAAGCATATATTTTTAAAGAGAAGGCCTACAAAGTGAAAAATTGAACCCTGCTTTTGGAAGTACATCTCTGCGTTAAGAAATTTCAAAAAAATTTTTGTAATTATTGCGCAATGGGCAACCCACGGTCACAAAAACCCCTTCCTGTTTCTTTTGGGCATTTTTTGGTTTCGTGGCATAATTTGATTGCCGCCCGGGAAGCGGGAGAAAACCCCAGTCTAACGGACGAACAGATCTTAAACATTCACGGAAAAGAGTTATTCCCCGTAAGAATTATTTTTTGGGAACGAATTCACCATTGTCTGATATTTTTGGGAATTTTTTTCCGCTTTAAGACTTTAAAATTAAAAAAACGAACTAAGAGGTAAACTGAAATATCAGGTGTATTTTCTTACCCAAAAATTTATTTACAGAAAGGTACTATACTTAAAAAAAAGTGGACTGTTTGAATGGGCACACACTGATCTGTCTTAAAAAAGTTAATATTTTCTTCATAATAAATTTTTGACCAACGCAACTAATGAAAATTAATACTGCATAAAAAGGGCTGTCTTAAACAACTAATCTTGGTTACGCTGCACGCGAATGATCAAGCCCCGCCTTTTGACGCGTCAATTTAATTCCAAAAAATGCCAATTGATATGTAAAAAACATTGGGTACCGATATGACAAAAAAGTACACAAAATATAAAAAAAAACTATTTTTTATTTCAAAAATATGTTCTACGAGGGGCTACCGATATGGCTCGACACCAGTGTTACGCCATATGCTTTCAAGGAGAAATATCCATATATGCAGTCAAATAATGGTAAAGCTTGGTTTTACTGTAATATCAAACCTTTCTATCAATACGTTTTGAAAAACATAAAACCCTTTTTTATGTTAAAATTTTTTGGACAAAACTAAAATACTTTAGACGTAGAAGGAATGAACTTAAAGAATTTAGTTTTAAAACTTTTTTACAGCAAAGAAGTGAAAAAGGGCTAAAACCCCAGAAACACCCCGGGGGTCTTCCTAATTTCAAGCGGCAGCTATGGGGTTGGGACACACTTTGGTGACCCCTGGTTGTGGGGGTAAGTGTTAAATTAACCTATTGAAAGACTATAGGTTTATGTCATAACAATTTTTCAAAATTACTGGGATGAATGTAATTTTTTTTTAAATTTTTCGCAGCTTAACCGCTTCGTAAAGCCCGAAATAATAACACATCTGAAACTTTTCATTAACTAGAAAATATTTACGGACCAAAAACTAACTAAACCCTTTTTGGATGTGCAAAAAAACCTAAAATTTTCTTTTTTCGACGAAACTACATGAATTTTTGCCGTAGACCCCCCCCCAAACTCTCACAGGCGTACCAACACTCAACTGTGTAACAGCTACGGAACCCCAGGGTAAGACAGCTGGGAAAAAGTGAAGAAACTGTTATAAACCTCCCTTTCCCGGACATGAGCATTGGCCCAATTTTATAAAATATGTTTGGATACCAAACTGAGCAGAACCTAGCCAGGGTCAATTTCAAACTAATCTCAGGGACAACCAATCAAATGCTAGAGTTTTGAGACGGTCTGTCCCGCGATGTCGGGCTACCTCATCCTGAAATGCTGGTAAAAATAGTTAAAGTATTTTTGTCTTTTTGTGTGTTTGTTTTTAAAGAAAGCGGTACATAGGCAATTGGCTTAGAATAATTATTAATATACTTTTCATAACTTTTGATCGCTGATCACAAATAGTTTACTAGACAAAGTACTGAAGGTTACAGTTTTTCTTTTTTGCTTTGTTTTAGGAGACAGTGGAAGAAGATTTAGATGCACTGTTTCGCGGAATGGCCACAAACCATTTCGAAAGAGAAGATTCCACCTTGTTTTGTCTGATGTAATAAAAACTTGAGAGTAATCTTACCCGCTGGGGCAAAACTCACTAAAAAGATACTTCGCATATCACATCACTGCTCTTTTCGGCGTGTTTTCATGTTCCGGAGTACACTCCCAAAACATGAAAATTTATATTTTAAACCACAACCTTTATTAACCACCTAGGAATGACTAAAAAAGGGGCTCGTACAAATGGGGCTTATAATTATTAATGTTTTTTTAATACACAAAAAAAAAAAACAAAAAAAAATGTTAAATTTAATGGCTCTTATAATCTAATTTCACTAGTTACTTACCAAAAAGCATTCAAACTATCCATTTTATTTTGTAAGTAACTAACCACAAAAAAATCCATTCTTTGTAAAGTGTAAAGCCGTAAAAATTTTGTCTCGTGTTTGTACATCTATTATGACTACCTTTTTAACGTCCAAAGCACGACTTCTTTAAACCGACACACTGAAAGTTTTTTTGCAAAGCAAAGATCGAGGCAAAACAATTCAGTTCAAAACAAAAGTCATTAAATTTTTTAATGTTTTTTTTTGAAATATTTAGGTAAAGACATCGGGGTTTTAAGGATCACCCTTTTTACCCCCCTTCAGTAAACCGGAATGCAATGAACATGGGGGAAATGCCCAGCGCGATAAAACAATGCGAAAAATTCCCCAAAAATTTTTGTTGAAAAACCATGTCAATTTGCACTTTTGCATCGCGTTTTTGTCGGTTTTTTTTTTGCTACGTATAATCGTACTATCATTCCTTCTACTTATTTCATCGTATCATCATACTGTAGCCTCTTCGACCTGAGTGCAAATATTTAAAAGTACCATACGCATTTTTTTGGGGCATTATCGGGAATTTTTATTGTATTAAAGGGCAAGGGGGCATATTGCGGGAACATAATGCGAACAACTCGTCTTTTTTTTTCGTCTTCGCATCGTATAATTTTCACTCTCGCCCTTTTAACCTACAGGGCGAAGGGGGGAAACAAAGTTGACCTAAAGGAATGACGTCAAAGCGCTATAACAAAAAAAAACCATTTCAGAAAGTTGTTTTGGGCCTTTAGAATTTTTGAGACGAGATCTTGCAGCCTCAACATTTAGGGACAAATCTATACAATTTTGCCCCAAAAACGCTTTTCTCTTTTATGACCTGTTTTTATTAGTTTTAGGATTGGTTTAATCAGCTGATTGGTATCCTTATATACACCGGTGTGTGTGTGTTTTTGTGTGTGTTCGGGTTTTTTTAAACTTATTGTTGAATCCTTTTCCCATATATATAAAAATTTTCTTAAATATTTTATTATTCATAATTAAATTTAATGCATAAAATAGAAGAAAAAATGGTTGACTTTTTGACATCATTCATTAAACGAAAATTATGAAATCGTACTAAAAATTTTTTTTGTCAAACGTTTTTGGGGTATTGAAACTCTTTAAAACAAGTTTTAGGGACAATATTTCCTTTGTTTCATCATAACTAAATTAATTATTTGCGTCATAATTGCTACACGGGGTGAATACTGGTTTTGTTTTAGAGAGGGCGAGACCATGGGAATAGCAGACATAATAGTCAAGAAAGTTCGGGTTTAAGCGAAAAAGAACTGGGAAAATTAAACATACAAATACCGGGGAAACATTTGATTCAATATTGATTTTTAAACAAATCAGCATATTTTTTTACGAGATTATTCAAAAAAGGGGTTCATTTAAACTAAGCTAGGTTTCATGGTGACCATTTAACAAACTTGATTTTTTAAGGCAAGATTCTACAGTGGTGTCTGTTGTGAAAAAAAAAACTTTAAAAAGGAGCAGGGGGCTTTCCCCCCAGCAATGGGGGAAATAGCCATTTGACCTGAATGTTGCACGCTTTTTTAAACCAATCAAAATCATTTATTATTTAAAAAATAAAGACAAAAACCTTTTTCCAGCAAATCGAAAGGTTACGCGAAATGTAGGTGAAAAAGCGACAAAACACATTTACCTATTTACTTTTGGGGGTCGTGGAAACCTGCCTACAGGACCTGGGGGGCTGTTTTAAGCAAACATCTTGGAACATTTTTTAAAAATACACATGGGGACCGTTTATGGTTTTAGAACCAGAGCAAAGGTTATATCACATTACATTACTGAGTGAAACATGATTATAATACATATTTTTCAGTCCTTTTTGAAACAAGATATATGAGTTTTGCGTTGGCAATAAAGGTAAGTTATACAAAAATACTAATTTAAAAACTTTTATTATTTAAGTTATGTCTTATCATAAATTTTTTCATTTGCGTATGAACTTCCCTACAGATACCGCTCAATTGCCAGCTTTGATAGCCAATTTTACATTGTAGCCTCCCTTGATTATCTGGCAATTCGAGCATATCTGGATTGTAAGGCAAGACCACATATGAAAAACCTTGCAAAAAAAAAATATACAATTTCTTCCAAATGGGGATGGATTGTCTGCAAAATACAACTACATCCCGCTGCATTCCCCCATTTCTTAAAAGTTTTTTCGAAAAAAAAAAATGACCAAAAACATACAAATTTTTCTCCCATCCCCTTATTTCTGTCACATCCTCCTAAATCTCGCCCTAGGAAGCGCGATGCCTTCATTTCACGGGGGACATTTTTTGCGGCGCAAAAGTTTTTATACCCTTGGAATAGCCTCGAGACCACGGGGCCCTTTCGGGTTTAAACCCTTCACGTGATCGGGGGAACCCCGGGGTTGTATGAATCAAGCCCCCTATACTGACATTGTTATTATCGTGCAACATGTAGTGATCAGAAATACTATTGATGTGGGCAAACTTGTCGGATAAGAAAACAATCTTTTCACATTTTGTTTGACAGATTGACCAAAAAAGAGCTAAAGAGTATGGAGGACTGATCTTTTGGATGTTTTTAACTGCTGTACGGGAAAAAATTGATATACAGCAAATTCTTTTTCTTTACAGACGCGACAGAAGTGGGGGATAAAACAAGAGTCGTTTTTTTTGACTCTTAAATCGTTTGTACTAAAACCTTGTCCCATTTCCCGAACAAACCTTTAAATAATTGCTTACTAAATCTGTTTTTCCCAAATTTTTTATTCAGGATACTGGTTTTAAAGCCCGGGGAAAGGCCCACGCCTTTTGTACTTGAACAATGAAAGGGCCTATCCCAAGGGACTAGTCAAACAGCGACAAAAAAATAGATTGTCCCCTTTTTTAAAAACGAAAAACTGTGAACCCAAAAACTCATATATGAATTTTCCTCTGGCTACCTTCCTAAATGATTCGTGTACCAATGTCGAAAAGATTTTTTAATAACTAGACAATTTCAGGGGTCAGGCAAATCCAAAGTTTTCAAACCAAAAATTTTCAAACAGCTCAAACCCTTTTAGGCGGAACATACTTGACTGGGCTTTTTTTTGAAGTTCCCTCAGACCGTCTTTTTAATCAACAAAAATACGAACCAAAAGCTAGATGCCGCCTCTGTCTCTCAACTCTATTATTGCCCCACTCCCGGGGGGCTCGCGCCTATATGCTTCAAAAGCATTCAAAACCCAAAAGGAACCCTGAGCCTTGCTGACTTTTGCCCAAAATGCTGAACCCTCAAAAGCGGAACTCTCCTCTATCCATAGATACCAAACCTGGGTCCTGTCCAGCTTCCGATCTCCCTAATATGCTACGCTAACTTCAACTACCCTTAAAGGGGAAAACCCCAGCGCTGGCCCTAAGCTCGAAACCCTTTTTGAAATTCTGCAACTCTTTCTTGCTATAAAATTTCCAAAAACCTTTTTTAATAATTTATCCGCCTGACAGGGGTTTCTGCTATCTCCTTTTCAAGGGACTGGGGTAAAAAAGTTGAATCCTCGATTTCTTCTTCAACCCCTGGATACCGAAAGATCTCGTCACCTCTACCTATTTTTACCCCAGAGAGCATTTTTTGAACTTGTTCTGATTGGTCCAAAATTTTAAAAATAACGTATTACAACGAGTACCTCTCTATCAAAAATCTGGGTTCCCTTTAATTTTTTAATGGCAAATGTGCGAAGCGGACCCAGCCATCCACATAATGAAAACCCCAAAACAGCCCCAAAAAACCCCAAAAAAACTATTTAAAAACACAATTCCCCAAAAATAATTAAGCAATAAGCATGGAAAGGGAGTCAGGCACTATCTGTGCTTAATGTGTTACGTTATCAATATATTAAAAATACAAATTATTCTGACATTGTATCTGCCATTTAAGTGTTGACTTTTTGATCTATATGATCAGAACCGTCTCTGACTATTTCATAGAATAAAATACAACTATTCTGAATATTACAGGAAACGAAGTATAGAAATAAGAAATATGCTTGAGCAAATACTCAATTTTTTATATTGTGCTTAAATAGAAATATCATATTTGCTTGACCGGAATAAGTACTACAGACAAATTCGACCAACCAACAGACAAGTTTTTTTTTCGTGGAATTGGGGCCAGGTATTTAAGGAAACATTGTCATAGCAATGACATTTGGACACACACAAACAAGACTGCTGTACACACGACTGGGTAGTTTAAGTGTATAACATCTCATTAAAATCAACAAATACATTTGTGTATATAATTTATAGAAATTTATAGAAAATATTGGGCGGAGGTCGCGATACCAGTTGTTATCCCGCACGTGTACACTTTAGCGACGCTACAATGTTTTTTCGTCAAATTTAGTTAATCTTTTTTCTTTTTCAGGAAAAAAAATACATATACGCAAATAAATTGCTTTGATAATTTAAAAGAAAAGAAATAGGCGATGTACAAATACCATCTTATCAATTTACGACTGACCAACTCCGCATTTAATAAGAGGCGATTGTGCCATGCGTTATTATCTTGGGCTTTTAATTTCGTAAAAAAGATATAAATGATAACGGTAAGTTATGCTGATTGTGTTACAGGAGTCGGTTGCCAAGAACAACCAAGACAACTTGCCGCTGATGATGAAGATCTGTTAGAACCATGTACACCGTTTGAGACATACGACTATTTCACCGGAAGTGAAGCGTCATTTGCTTTGACATTCACACTGGCTGCCGCCTGTATACCTCGTATGAAATATTTTGTGTACATTATTGCTATGTATTATATACATAGTCTTTGGAGATTATTATCATGTCTGTATTCAGCAAAATGTGTGTCTAGAAGAAAAGCACGGGAAAGTCAGTTCTGGCATGCAAGAATGTTTGCGCTTTTCATTCATAACCTTCCTTTATGTGCTGTCCTTATATATAGCCACATGGTAGTACAACATCTGACAAAGTATCACAGTAACATACAGTGTGAATCTGACAGTGTATTCAGTAACGTTTTTGGCAATGTGTATTTCGGTAACGTTTCTGACAGTATAAATCAGTAAGGTATCTGAAATATGAATCGGATAATGTGTTTTAGTACGCTATGTGTATTTCAGTTACATATCTGACAATTCATATTTCAGTAACGTATCTGACAATGTGTATTTTTGTAACGTATCTGGCATTGTATTTCAGTAATGTATCTGCCGATGTGTACATCAGTAGCGTATCTTACAGTACCAGTGTATTTCAGTAAGATGCCAGACAGTGTATTTCAGTAAGGTGCCAGACAGTGAATTTCAGTAAAGTATCTGACAGTGTATATTTTGTTATGGCATGCCACTGTATCTCTTGAGAAATATTTATATTTTTCAGTAACGTTTTTAGTAATGTATCTGCTTTCGCTGTACAGAAGAAATAGTATCTACAAGACACGACAATTACCCCAACCTTTAGAGAAAACGCCATCTTCAAATATGAACGAGTTCAGAGGTAGACACAAAACAATTCTGTCACAGTTATAATTAACTTAAAACTAATTTTTGGTATTTATTTCACGGATGTGTTTTTCTATATCTGTTTATTTCTTAAAGGATATAAATACTAGTATTAAAGTTTATTTAGTTTTCCTCACTGTTACGGACCTTTCCAGACGAAAACGGTTGTAATATTTTAATGTTTTATGGAAATAGAATTCAGTGCTTAGTACATGAATGATTTCTAAAATATAATAAATGCAAAACAGTTTTTGTGACAGAAATCTACTCTGTTTATAAACTGTAAAGATATAGTGAAAGCATAAAGCATTGGCTTTAATATTGCGTTATGTAATAGAGGAACTCTAAAAAAATGAATAATATTTTGCAGTTATGGCCTTGCTTTTCTGTGAAATACGACAAAATGCAGGGTGTATATTGCTGGTTTGCGATAAATGCGACCGTTCAAAGCTGTAGTTTACGTAGCATGTATTGTACAGTGTTGCTCAATTGTTATGTCACCACATAAATTACAGCTCTGGAGTGGGTAGACTGGGATGAGCTGGAGAGGCACGTGTTTGTTGTGCTCGAGCCCGAACACGGACGCATAGATGTGTTCAATACAAAGAGGGTACTCTTACGTTATATCGACATGTGCCAGGCGGCTAAATTACAGAACGGTTCGATAGAAATTCATCTGTCAAATGATAAAACAGAAAACCTGGTAGCGATTAAACTACAAGAATACGACTTGGTTAGTAATTCTTTGTGGACCTAGAGTATATTTTTGTGTGACGGCAAGGTAGGAAGGTGATACATAATGTTAAAGCCAGAAATGAGACAGGCGTTTTAGACAAGCAAGTTTGATTCTTTAAACATGTAGGTTACAGAACTCTAAATAAATTTACATATACTTACTGTCTTATGTCTAGAGTCACCTCGACTATCACAAATCTCATGAAGTTTTGCAATACACTTGATTTTGCAGAACAAACTTAGACACAAAATCATCAACATATTCATATGGAGTTTTGTGGTTTCTGTCATTTTAGGTGCTTGAGTGACAACACTTTTTGCTCTGGGTGATTTTTTTATGAATTCCTACATAACAGGCACCGATTCTTAAATATTCATTTCCTTCATCAAGTTACAACAGTCGCAAGTTTGTTCTACACTTTTTCTGATATTTTATAATTGATAATAACTAATATACAGTCATTTTTGAACACACGTACATGCAGTAGCCTCACAAGTTCTCTAGAAAAAATAATGACTCTGAATAAACCTTTGAATATAGGTTGTCGTTTTACTTTTGCTTATGTGATATCCTAGAATCATTCTGTGAGATCCTTAAGGTAGTTCTGCATGTTTGCTTAACCTGAAGTAATGACGTAACGTCATTTATCCGGAAAACGTAGAATAAAGCCTGGACTCTGCGTGCGGAAATGAAAACCATGTTTTGATTTACTGACAACTGGTAAGTAAATTTACTACAATGGCAACGTTACTTTCTTTCTAAAATGAAATATGATATCAAAACATTGACACGTAAAATGATTCTAAATATGTCATAAAATCAGCCTGAAAAGCGCGGATCTCTTTAGTCGTGCATAAATATCTCAAAAACAAGCATACGGACCTATATATTTATTTCACCATATTGTGGGCCATATGATTATTTACAATTGTGAGAAATTTCATTAAAACCTACATTGCAGAAAAATTTCTATTCGCGAAAATGTAATGAACATTGTGATTCTGATGTAACACAATGATAGCTCGCAGGTCAGTTTTCAGTTAATTCATCATTGTGTGTATTTTATCTATTATTGATTTTGGTAGATAATCCTGATAATTCTTACAAATGATACGAATTCTGTTTACATGCGTAGGTCATTGTTGGTATTTACTACTCAAGCAAATTTCGTAACATCGGAGTGTTTTATCCATTACGTTTTGGCCTAAATGACTTTGTTTACTATTATTACCGATCAGATATTGCGAAATTCTCAAATGAAATTGATTTGGTCAGCCTTAATTACTTTATTTTTGTTTTCGATGGAATTTTCATTAATTGGCCAGAAATGTTAATTACTTTGTTTACCTGTTCAGCATATTGTTGTTGTTTACAATTTATACAAAATGAATCACCGTTGAATGTTTTATCTATTAGATTTGACCCTAATTATTCTGTTTGTTTCAGTAACAGTCATTTATTTACGAAAATACACATTGGTGATTGATTCCACATCTGTTGTTTACTATTATATGAGTACATAATGGACGTTTTGATTGACATGTTTTGAAATTGCTTTGAATATTTTGAAATACTTGTAAACATGTTATTGCGTTGTAGTTCGTAAAAACAGGTATAAATACTCAGAGAATTAAGAGAAGAGAGGAGAATGGTGAGAGGAGGACTGAGTCAAGAAAAGAGAGGACTGAGTTAAGAATCAGGAAGTTAGAAATGTTTTACAAAAATGGGATCGGATAATTGGCAGTTCGGATCGGTTCAGATCAGCTCGGTTAAGTTCGATTTTTTGGGCTCGGTTTAAGAGCGGGTTAAAAATAACTGTGGAAGTTTTAGAATTGACTATTATGTTATAGAACTTTTGGACTTAAGAATAAAAAATTAATTAAAAGTTTGACGCGGGAAAAACTATTTAAAAAGCTGATGTATTTATACCTGAATTGACTGTTAGTATAGTTGACGTCTGTATAACCTTGTAAATAAAACCGAGTGTGAAAAAACTGCTGACTTTCTCAATCTATGCAACCAGTGGTGGTGTTACATGGATCGTTTCTGGTGCACATGTGACCAGGATTTCAACAGAACATTTTTGAACGAACAAAAAATTTGTCGCGGATATCACAACGGAAGTACTTAAAAGAATATAGCTTGAAAACTACATTTGGAAATATTGAAGCATCAATTACAGAACAGAAATTCATACAAAAAATAAAGAATAAAAATTTAACTGTTTTCCTTGGAAAATTATTAGTACATCAATGCCGGATAAAACAACGAAAGACCTGAGGAAAACGAATCTGGTATTCATTACATGGCGAAATATTGTAGCATCAACAATGAATTAAAAGTTCGGAAGCGCAGAATGCTAATAATAAAAAAAACTGATAAGAAAAATGGAAAAGAACTATATGACAAATACGGAACTACTGTCGGAGCTGGACAACGAATCGCGCAGAGAAAGCAAATCGTTATAAAGACGTGCAACAGGGCCGTGCTACAGAAAATAGCGACTGCAGGAACTCAAGTAAATGTTTCTAAGGAGGAAGGGAGATATATAGATTCCAGGAATTCATGTAAAGTAATATCTAAGGAAGGAAAGAAGATGCAGAACTCCAGTAATAAAATGAGGTTAGTGACTGTTCAAATTTATCCTCTTAACCATAACGGTAGCTGTTCGAAATCGTAGAAATTCTCGTAACTGTTATAAGTTAAGTTTCGGTAAAAGTAATTAAAACTCTTTTCTTGTGAAATAAGGTAGAAATAATTTTCTGTTCAAAATAAAGTTAAGACACAAAAGTATAATTAGTAAAATATATCTAGTATTTTTGACAGGTGCAAGTTGAATTAAATAGGATGGCTCGGAATGTTAAAGATTTCTTTTAGTTTTTAAAAGTTATAGAAGCAGAGATTATTGACAATAAACTTTTTTTACATGGAACCAGATCACAAAGTTTTTTTTTTGTTGTTGTTGTTGTTTTTTATTTCGGAAATACTAGAAATTGAAAATCAGCTCATCCTTTTTATACAAATTCGAATAACCGATTAAATAAAGAAATGTTGATAGATGAAATTATCATTGTGAAATTATCATTGTGCAGCCTATTTTTTAATTCAGGCAGGAATGTAGATGTATACTCTTAGCTCAAAGAATGTTGTATAATTCATAGTTAAGATGTGGGTGAGTCTTAAAACGTGGATCATACATGGCATAGGGCATTAATATACTGTAGATATATATGAGACGGAAATAATGTCTTAGAGCGTGAGTAACGCATATATATCATATTTAAGATGTAAGAAGTCTTAAAGCGTAGATAACGTGCAGTATAGAATTTATAGGGAATATGACGTGTGTAACGTCTTCGGAGCAAGTGCAATGCTCAACTATTGGGAATTAGTCGCCAGTAATGCGATTGTTGTAAAAAAAATAAATGTAGAGGATTTTGTTCTTTGAGTCAGAGGGATTGAGTGGCTACTTTGCCTGAATTATTAGGGATGAATGTACAAGAACAATAAATATGATGTACATTTAAGATATGAGGCAATTTTAAAACGGGACGGTTTTAAGTTCACAAAACCTTATTTTTTTAGGGAGAAATAAAAAGATGAGTAACTATGTTTAGATTCTGAAGATGATTTCATGAGCTAAATTTTTCAAGGCAGGACATATAAGAAATTTGAATTAATTAAAGATAATATTCCGAACAGTTACCAGTGGTTTGCAGAGATTCTGAACAGTCCTAACAAATAAAAGGCGATGCAACTTTTAGCAGCAGATGATGTATGGTAAAACATGTTTAAAGCCATCAAAAAAAAAAAAAAAAAAAAAGTTGAAGAAAATCATATGAAAGCTTTATGAATACAAAACGGATAGATAACATTGTACCAGCGTAAACAATAATAGCAAATCATCACAGGAAGTGCAAACGTCATCCGAAACTAATATGAAATATTCTATGATTAATTCTTGGGAAAAATATGCTGAATTGTGTTCATATCTTGAAAGGAATATTCTAGAGACGTGTTTCTTTTTGTAGATGTGTTGTTTTTTTATCTTATAGAAGTGTTCCTTTATAGACGTGTGATTTTATTCTCATTGACGGGCTACCTTTTAATAGACGTGTATTTTTTTACCTAATAGACATGTTCCCTTTTACAGACGTGAATCCTCAATTTTATGTGTTTGAATTTGATTGTTATAGCTTTAGCAAAATGAAAACGTCAATAACAACAGTGACATGAAACGATAGCAACGGAGACTTGTAAAAAATGCAGCCGGATGAAAAATGGAACTGGACAAAAAAAATGATGCCGTGAATAATATTTTGTCATGCCTGTACTTTAAATGTTTTTGAAGAAATGTATAAGAAAAAAAATATACTACATAACATTTGCTTTGCAAATATGTAGAGTGAGGTAAACAAGTAACAGGTTATATATTTCGCTTGGTTATCAAAATTGTTGAAAAGGCAGTATCTTTGAATATAGGTGCATAAGTAAAGTTTTCATAAAAATAGTGGGCGTTATATACAACTGAAAACAGTGTCTGAGATAACAGCTTGATAGTTTACTTCTGATGCTCCATAATATATTTATCAAAATTATCTATAATAGGTGAATGCAAACGTTCGATAACATCTGAGAATCTTCATTACTATGAATATTCTCGATTGATTAGGATAGTGATGTAACACAATGATAGCTCGCAGGTCAGTTTTCAGTTAATTCATCATTGTGTGTATTTTATCTATTATTGATTTTGGTAGATAATCCTGATAATTCTTACAAATGATACGAATTCTGTTTACATGCGTAGGTCATTGTTGGTATTTACTACTCAAGCAAATTTCGTAACATCGGAGTGTTTTATCCATTACGTTTTGGCCTAAATGACTTTGTTTACTATTATTACCGATCAGATATTGCGAAATTCTCAAATGAAATTGATTTGGTCAGCCTTAATTACTTTATTTTTGTTTTCGATGGAATTTTCATTAATTGGCCAGAAATGTTAATTACTTTGTTTACCTGTTCAGCATATTGTTGTTGTTTACAATTTATACAAAATGAATCACCGTTGAATGTTTTATCTATTAGATTTGACCCTAATTATTCTGTTTGTTTCAGTAACAGTCATTTATTTACGAAAATACACATTGGTGATTGATTCCACATCTGTTGTTTACTATTATATGAGTACATAATGGACGTTTTGATTGACATGTTTTGAAATTGCTTTGAATATTTTGAAATACTTGTAAACATGTTATTGCGTTGTAGTTCGTAAAAACAGGTATAAATACTCAGAGAATTAAGAGAAGAGAGGAGAATGGTGAGAGGAGGACTGAGTCAAGAAAAGAGAGGACTGAGTTAAGAATCAGGAAGTTAGAAATGTTTTACAAAAATGGGATCGGATAATTGGCAGTTCGGATCGGTTCAGATCAGCTCGGTTAAGTTCGATTTTTTGGGCTCGGGTTTAAGAGCGGGTTAAAAATAACTGTGGAAGTTTTAGAATTGACTATTATGTTATAGAACTTTTGGACTTAAGAATAAAAAATTAATTAAAAGTTTGACGCGGGAAAATACTATTTAAAAAGCTGATGTATTTATACCTGAATTGACTGTTAGTATAGTTGACGTCTGTATAACCTTGTAAATAAAACCGAGTGTGAAAAAACTGCTGACTTTCTCAATCTATGCAACCAGTGGTGGTGTTACACTCTAATAGGCTCCATTTCCGAAAACTTGTGCGAGGTCAATTTTTCAATTCAGTCCAACAAAAAATCGAGCACACGACCCTATCTTTTTTATTTGCTAAAGTTTTTAGTTATGTTCTGAAGTTTTAAAAAGTCAGGGTTTAATCAAATTCTACATTGTAGAAAAAGTTTTGATCCGAACTTGCAGAACTACCTTAATGCATTTATTGATACCATCAAATGTATTTTATGATATTCTAAAAGAATTCAAGGATATCGTAATTTTTTTCAAGGATATGGCAAACTAGAATATTGGATTTCTCTTAATATGACGTTTTTATGTTCTAATTCCTATTTAATGATATCCTAAATTGATGTTATGATATCTGAAAATACATACATGACATCAATAAATCGTTTAAGTACATCTCAAAATGTGTTTGATTTTATGATATCTAAAATGCGATTGATGGAAATAAATCATTGGTATACAATAGTATCATTGTATGAGTTTCACTCAGTGTTAACGTAAAATTAATTTTAGAAAAAAAACCCAAAAATAATCTTTAGTAGTTTTTGATTTCAGTAATTCATATCGAATTTAGGATATCCAAAATTCATTAATTGATAACATAAAATAGATATGGATTTACTGACATCATAAAATCAATTTATTTAAAACCTTATTCTGTAAATTTATTTTATGACAGCAAATATTCATTTATGGGTAGAACGCATGTGATTAGAGATATCATTAATTTGACTGAGGATATCATGAAATAGAACTGATTTTAAAATATCAAATGATCAAATTATAGAGATCTAAACATCATTTTGTGATACCTTTCAATCCATATTATGATATCCAAAAATAATTTATGATATCATAGAATGAACTTATGATATCCATAAATGAATTCAAAAAGAATTTGTGATATCCGTGAAAGAATTAAGGACACCGCAAATTAATGAATGAATAGTAAAACGATAGCCAATAGTTATCAATAATACTAAAGCTATCTTGGAAGTCTGGGTGATTTCCTTCAATAACTTGTTTTCTGTTTTTTGAACACTGTTATTTTAATGATGGCATCACTTAAATTGTTAAAATGACATTTACTGTTGGCTTAATCAGCATATAATTTTGTTTGTTTGGGGTTTAACGCCGTTTTTAACAGTATTTCAGTTATGTAACGGCGGGTAGTTAGGCTAGCCAGTGTTCCTAAATTTTGTACCAGTACAAACATGTTCTCCGTAAGTAACTGCCAACTTTTCCTAATGAATCAGAGGTGGAGGTCGAATTATTTCAGACACGTTATCTTTAATCAAATCGTCACGGAGAACATACACCTCGCCCGGGGATCGAACTCACGACCCCGCGATCTGTAGATCTGCGCCCTATTTACCTAACCGGGCGGGTTTAATCAGCATATAAGGTTTCCGAATGGGAGTTTGGGGCTTTAGATAAAAACCTCAATTTCATTTTATTTCTATAATTTCTTGAAACCATTCATTTACATGAAATACTTCAAACACTGCACTCAGTATTGTGGTTAAAACATTTTCAGGTGCTGAAATTCTATAACACCGAAGAACGACAAGGTTTTATGAATTACTTCGAAGTATTTGCCAGTAATAGAATTATACAGCTAACACAGAGAAATCTTCTTGAGTCCTACATTTTACGTAATGTAAACACAAAGAAACACAGACAAGAAAAACTAAACAAATTCTTCAGAAAGATTCTTAGCGTAAGTATATGAAGCAATTTACTGAAATCCAGCTCCTTCAGAATTATGTTTAAGTTAAGTGGTCCTGCTTCGAAGCTTATTTTACTGATGCGTTCATATCGTGCTATATGCATTAGAAACATGTAAAATGATCAACTTTGTCTAAGGAAAATTAGCGAATAACCTCTTCCGCACAGTATAACTTTAACCAACGTTAATAACGTTGCCTTAATCTTCCCGAATAACCTCTTCCGCACAGTAAAATCTTAATTTTAACACGATTCGATTAATTTTCCTACTAAACAAAGAAGGCTGAAAACAGTGAATTATTATACAACAATTCACTGTTCTGACGTCACAATTATTACGTTACAGCGTCAAACGGCATAGCGGCGCGCTGGAAAAGAAACCGATTGAAAACGGGCAAATATTTAATGAATGCCGACAAGGATATACTTTTAAGTCCTTGGTAACGTGCTAGAATTGAAATAATATATATCATTTAGTGATTTGCTTTTGAATAAAACCAGTATTTGTCGTTCAGATGCGTATTATTATATCACTCGGGCTCTGAACTCCAAACAATGATTTATTCAGCGACAAATCACTAAATGAGATAGATTCTATATTATTTCCTAACCAACGTTAATAACATTGCCTTAATCGTCGCGAATAACTTCTTCCGCACATTCCGTAACATTAATTATAACAAAATATTAACTAATTCTCCACAATATTAAACATATTAAACGTAAATAACCACTTCCACACAGTACTACATTAATCGCCGCAAGTTAATAATCTTCCTATAGTATTACCGTAATCGCCCCAAGGAAATAGCCACTACAGTATTCTAACACGATCCGATTCATTTTCTTATTTAACAAAGAAGGCTGAAAACAGTGAATTATCATACAACAAATCACTGTTCTGACGTCACAATTATTACGTCATGGCGTCAAACGGCATAGACTATAGTGGCGCGCTGAAAAAGAAACCGATTGAAAACGGGCAAATATTTAATGAATATCGTCAAAGATGTACATTTTGTACTTACAAATCCTGTGTAAAAGTCGTGTAAGAATCGAAATAATATATCTCATTTAGTGATTTGCTCTTGAATAAATCATTGTTTGTCGTTCAAGTGCGTATTATTATATCACTCGGGTTACGCCCTCTTGATATAATTCCTTCGCATCTGAGCTCCAAACAATGATTTATTCAACGACAAATCACTGGATGAGATACATTATTTCTTAATTATACCTTAACTGCAATAAGTAAATAACAATTTTTTAAATATGCTTGTAGTTAAGATAGAATAACTTTTCGGAAAACATCCCTGTCATCAGACTCTTGACTTCATTTTTATTAATATTTGACCTTTTATTGTAGATGTTTCAAGAAGGTGAACATGATGTAGATGAGAACATCTATGGCCCTGTCGATAACACCGGAAGTGAAATGACTAAGATCGAACTTACGCAGACAGAGTTCGGTGAAGCATTTGGCATGAAGCCAAATTCAACTTTCGTCAAACATATGTTCCTGTTAGTGGACGCAAACCAGTCTGGTCGTGTCTCGTTTAAAGAATTTATGGATATCTTTATTTTGCTGTCGTCTGGTGAGTCACAAAACAGACGACAATTTCAGTTGCTGGGAAACTAAAGAGGACTCTCATAGTAACATATAGGCCTATGGCCTTTGCCGGTTTACAGTTTGCAGATAAATAACTTTAAAGTTGTTTCGAGATAAAGTATTTGGCTCTTTACTCTAAAGTAACGGCTTAGCATCCCATCAGAAATGGCAGGGGTTTTGTTACTGTATTTGCCTCAATGTTTTTAATTTGATTAAGATGTTCTTTTAATAGTAGTCAAGATAGTTTTAAGCTCTTTTGTAATCATACTGTTTAATTTTATTTGGCAGACGACACGGATAGTAAAACCAAACTATTGTTTAACATGTACGACATGAAACAGCAAGGTTACCTCACCATTGACGATCTCTATCAAATGATCAGGTATTACATTGCACAACTTATTGCACTCTTAATTTCTCTGCATTTGACTTTGTCACAATCTATGTTTCAGATTTCAGACTGAAATGAAATGAAATTGAAAATAATTACGTCACGAGTGGAGCATATGCCACTACCCCCTCCATCAACGTCATAGGACGTTATCGTATTTGAGATAGACTTAATAAAAATCACTTACTATCCTGGCATTATGGCCCATGAATATTTGCAGACAATGCGATATCATTTATCTATTGATAACCTGCCTATACATGTATATGGCTTGGGAACTGACTCTCCCTCACTTCACAGGAAGCGGAAGTTAAATCTTTCGTTCACGGGAATCGAGCTAAGGAGCTCAGCTAAAACCATCTTTCGAGTCCCCGTTAAAATGTCCTTGATCTCCTTGATCCTGTTTACTTACTTAATTTCAAATTTTCAGAATATGTTGTTAAGGCTACATGCTGAAGAATAGTTCATGACTACTAACGTTATAAATGCGCGGATATTCCATGTTTCAGGTCGCTGCTAGATCTTTCTGAAAACAATGTAACAGACGAAAAAGTAACGGAATTCACATCAGCAGTGTATAGATCAGCAGGTCTGAGACCAGGCTCTGAGATCACGTTTTCCGATTTCAAAAAGGTTTTTACGAGCGGAGACTATGCGAAAACTCTGAAAAACGCGACTCTAGAGTTGAACGGTAAATATATTATCATGGAATGAAATGAACCGCAAAAATGTTCATGTCTTAATGTATTAATTTCACTCTACCTTTTCAACATACCGCCATTTTAATGCATTTAAACAAATTTGCAGGTGAACAAGCTTTCTTGACATAAAAATAAAATATACTATCATGACAAATAGCAAATAAATGCAATTTAAGAATAATCTCTTTCAGCTTTTTTTGCAATTAAACTTTAACAAGTGGTATGTATTCCTTATCTCTGTATGAAGTAAGTTTTTATTACATTATCAACAGTCAATGAAGAAGATGAAGACCAAGCCACGTTTCTCAAAGTGCCTTCTGCTTCAAATAAAATGATTCAACGCCGTTCCACTTTGGTCCGTGGCTACAGGTAAATGTACCTCGCCCATTTACATGTACATTAAAACCGTTCTCAACGCATTCTCCTTGCATAGATATAGATTTGTTTCCACATTACCAACCTTATACATATTCTGTCTTAAGTAACGTCTTAAATGAATTCATCAGATACTTCTACAAGTACATTTGCGCACGACCCAATTCCTTACGTACTGTAAACAAAGCGTTGCAGGTAGTCTAGTGGTTACGGTGTCGGCCGTTCAATCCAGGGGTCGTGAGTTCGAGCCTCACTGTGGTCATGACCATGACTTCTCATATGACACCAGAACTGGGTTTTCAAAGAAGCGGACTCGAGAGTGGTTCAAATAAGCTTTAAAGCTTTCATCACAATCGAGCTAAAATAAATTAGTATAAACTAAACAGAAGGAAACAAGAACCCTCAGTGTATATACAACTGTTATTGCCTACTAGTATATATTACATTTGTTACCGAACAAGATTTTTGCACTCACTGTATCTGAACTGTCCTTTAAAAAGCGTGTGTTTTTTTCTTCCAGCATATCAGGTCAGAGCACATCAGGTAATGGCACATTGAGTGGTGGCTATGGAAAACGTGAGTCTAGTATTTCTCCTGGAAAGTATCACACCTTCGCACGAAGTGCGTCACAGATCAGGTAGGTGTCTTTCAATTATTTATTTCGCTTATTCAAGCGTTAGATAATATTAGGAATATAGTTATGTTGAAAGATAGAATTTGAAATGACGACCCATGTTCAGAAGGTTTTTTTTACCAATACGCAATTTCTAGGAATACAGGCTCTCGTTGCTTAAAATTATTTTGTAAGCTCATTTGCACAGTGTCCCTTTCACATTGCGTTAATTCCTAAAACTTGCTCAAAGTAGTTTTGAGAATCGCTGAACAATAGTTTCTTTTTTCAGTCGGGTAAAAGTATTTACAGACTTCAAGACTGAATCTCTACCGGATACACTCGTGAGGATTCTTGGATACCTGGAGACTTACAGACTACACGTGTTCTGGCTATGCTTGTACTGTTTTGTAACGATCGGCATCTTTGTTGAACGGTCTTATTGTATGTAAAATTTTGTATTCTTTTAATAACTCAGTATCCATATACATGTACTCTATATTCTATTTTGTCATTGTTCTATAATGGGCTTGTTCTCCAATCATACTCTTAAAAGACAAACAAAATGTATGTATGGATGTTAAATTCAAATTTACATTTGCATTTGCATTGTTTGACATTTATAGTCTGAAATGAAACGACTTTTACAAGTACGTTTCCTGCTAAAACAAGTCCTTAACACTATCATATATTTATGCATAAAAAACTAAATTGATATTTATTGCTTCAATACTATTATGGAAAAGACCATGAGAGACTATAATATAAAAAAAAAACGTTTATGCGATTTTGCCTTTCAGATTACGCTGTAGAACGTGAAAACGGAGGTTTACGGCGCGTAGCCAACCACGGCGTGACTATGAGTCGAGGTTCTGCTAGCGTCATCATGTTCACCTATGCCGGACTTCTTATAACCATGTGCAAAAACTTAATTACGAGCCTCCGGGAAACCTTCCTTCACAGATTTATCCCATTTGACTATTTCCATACCCTACACAAGTTCATAGCATGTGTCTCTCTTGCTTTCACAGGTAAGAAAACTGGAAACCACATTTTTATACCTCACCCTTTGGCGGCGGCATATAGTAATTGCAGCTTCCGTCCCATCGTTCGTTCGTCCCGAATTCGCTTTGGCATTCATCAAGAGATTTTAATATTACTCGGCACAAATGTTTCCATTATGAGACGATATGTCATGCGCAAGATCCGGATTGCTAGCTCAAAGGTCAAGGTCACATTAGGAGGTCAAATGTCAACAGGTCTTTTTTCCTGTCCGGTATGTAATTCAACTATTCATGAAAGGATTTTAATATAACTCGGCACAAATGTATCCCAAAATAAGACGACGTGCCATGCGTAACACACAGACCCCTGGGCCAAAATAAAAGTGTCATACTCAGAGGTCAAGGTCACATTTGGAGGTGTTTTGGAGGATTCTGATTTTACATGACCCGAAAGTTCCCCATAATGAAATGTCATGTGCTGTACCCAGACCTCTGGTGCAAAGGTCAAGGTCACACTCAGAGGCCAAAGGTCAATAGGATTTTTTTTTCTGTACGGCCCATAACTCTGCAATTCATTAAGGGATTTTAATATTTTGGCACAAATGTTTTCAAGAATGAGACAACTTACCAAGTCCCCTAGTTCAAAGATCAAGATCAAACTCTGAGGTTAAAGGTCAATAGGGTGCATTCCCTGTCTGTCCATAACATACAGATTATAAAACATTTGACCAATCATATAGCAAGATATTACATATCAGTAGCCATTTCCATACAAATGAAGCAGTATGGGGGCATGAAAGTTTTCAAAAGTTTCTTGTTGTTCCCAATATTACACCATACATTATCCGAGTCAATCTTCTTTTATTTAATGTCAAAATATAATTGGCAAAATGTTAATTTTTGATAAAATTTTCATTTTGAAAAATGTCATAAGTAATAATTAAAAGATCACACCTTCATATTAGACCTTTCTAACGTAAACGTAATTACGAAACGGAATACTGAATCCGTAAAATTTTAGGCTAATTTGTGGTCTATGGGAGACAATTTCATCCAATAGTAATATAATAGTATCTCCTTTAGACCATTATTTGCAAATAACATTTACGGATTCAGTAATCCGTTTCCGATTTACGTTTACGTTAGAAATGTCTATTACTACCAAGAAGGCACTGTAAAAAGCAGTTTTGGCCAAAGTTCGAAACACCCGTTTTCTGTTTTAGCAAAGTATTCTAAAATTTCAATCAAAAATATTTTTGATTGTCATATTTTTTTTATAGTTCAAAAGATAACAATATACTTGATCTTTGGAATTATTCTAAAAACAAAATCTATGATAAACAAAAAATCGCTTTTATTTAAACATAAGCAATATAAACAGGCATTTTCGCAGTTTTGTGCGAACGAAATATTTTTCAGCGATTTTTTTACCAGAAACATCCATCTTAAACCATGAAAACTGTTATCAATACAAGTTTATTTTGCTTAGTAATACTTTGTGACCGTTATTAAGTGAATAGTTACCCACATAATTGTTTTCAGTACATACAACTTCGATCGTTTTATTTGATTAAGAGTCATTTATTACTTTCAGTACTGCACGTGACTGCACATGGCGTGAACTTCTACCATGTTTGCACTCAACCATCAACAGATCTAAACTGCTACTTCCGAGAATACTTCAGAGCGTAAATTATTTTTTCTTGACTTGATAATTTGAAATGTATTTTTGTTGTTCAAGCATATAAAATTGTTTTCATTTTTCACTTTTCACTTTTGTAAATTGCATTTTTGAAGAATTAAGACAAAAGACAAGCTTTTGTTGTAAAATAATAAACTTGCCAAAATATTTAGGATCCCGGTGACATTATTTATATGGAGTTATTTAGAATATTTTTTATTATAACTGAAATTGAAAATGACATGCACGTAGTAATTATTCGAATTTCATATTTGCAGCACTCATGAACTTGCAAGCTTCCATTACTGGGCATTTGGGACAGTGACAGGTAACCAAAATGGTCACTACCGATTAATATATTCATACGCATGCGCAATATACGTACTACAAACATTACGCGCTGATGAAGTAGCAAAGTTTATTTTGTTAAAGGAAAAATATTATGTAAATCTGCAGTATGATATTTAAATATAGTTTGTCAGTTTGATAAACACTTCTCAATTCAATCAATATCTTACTGATATTTTATTATTTCAGGTCTGACGGGAGTAATTTTGACTGTTTTGTTGATTATTTTGTATGTATTCTCACTTCCGATGTCAAGACGCTATCTGTTTCACGTGTTTTGGAACACTCACAAGTTATATCACGCAATTATCATACTGACTTTTCTCCATGGAAGTGCGAGACTGGTCCAAGAACCGCATTTTCCATACTACATTGTGGGACCCGCTGTTCTGTTTATAATAGACAAGTTGATCAGCATTAGCCGAGCTACAATAGAACTAACAGTGATCAAAGCGGAACTACTTCCTTCAGGTAAATATAAAATTTAATTATTTTTTGTTTCGATTTAAAGTCACATTGGCCCAATTAAAGGTCATTCGATGACCTTTCGACTTTATTTGTGGAGGTAGGCACGAGATATCCCTCTGGGCATTGTTCCGGGCACCTGGATAAAACCATCGATCTTGTAAACCAGCCGTTTCTCGTCTTCAAATGAAAGCCATTTGGGGACTCGAACTCATACCGGTCAGGCGCAAATGATTCAACGACATCGACCTTATCTACTCGGTAACGGATGTCCCAGACAAATATCAAAAGACATATCACAGTTTACTTCCGTTTAAACTTTTTTCAGTGATGACACACACGTTGAATGATAGCACACCAGACTGCATTCAAGATCTTGGACGCTGTTATTAGTGATTAATTGATCATATTTATGGGTTAATGAAATTGTAACACAAACAAGTAAAAATATAGTGATATGAACTGTACAAGTTACAACATATATAGTTGAACACAAGTAATTTTCATTGATTAGAGAAAACAAGTAACATCCAAACGTCAAAGCTACTTAATCATAAGAAGAAAGTCAAATAGATTTCTTTCTTTCAAATTCAAGACGTCACTTCATTGACTGTAATCAAGCCATCCGGGTTCGAGTACCAGTCCGGACAGTGGGCACAAGTGGCATGTAAGGCATTAGGTGAGCGTGAATTTCACCCATTTACGATGACGTCAGCACCGCACGAGAAGAATCTGACATTTCATATAAGAGCGGTAGGACCGTGGACAACCAACATCAGACGACTTTTTGACCCAAGTATCCGTGCTGGCTCAAGTTATTCAAAGGTGAATAATGTTTTTGTTATCCAAGTCAGTTTTGTCCGAATACGATACATTCAGATCAGCTGTGCGAGAAACCCATGAATGTTATGCTGCCTGTTGGGACGGTTTGGGCTTAAGGTTGATATAAACTGTTTCTAAATAAGCTGCAGAAGTAAATGTAAGGAATTCAAATTACGTGTTACTAACATGTAGAAGATTTAGACAGTGTATCGCTTATAGTTAATGTCAAGCGGCTAATGAAGTGCGAACTTGTGACCAAATGTCGTGTTGATTTTTTTATTATGACTCATAGGTCCATTACGCGTTAATGCGTGAAATAATATTCGGTATGGTTATGTAACATTATCTTGATCAATACTGCGAAGTATTTGGACGGGTAACCATTTGAAAAGCAAAAACCGGGTGGGTTACAAGTACTCCGTATTTATCAAAAATAGGTAAAAATAGATTCTTAATATTTAGTTTTTCTCAGTTAAAAGGGACGACTTGCTAATTCGAACAGATGTAAAATAATACTGTAAATATCGTACAAAATACCATTATTCCGGCTTTATGTATGTGCAAGCAGTAAATTTCAGACTTATATTATTTCTAACATCTATTTATGCAGCTGTTATTGGACGGGCCTTTTGGAGAGGGACACCAGGACTGGTATCGTTATGAAGTATCTGTACTGATTGGGGGTGGGATTGGTGTCACGCCCTTCGCTTCAATACTCAAAGACATAGTACACAAGTCGCAGATGAGCATTACAATGCAATGCAAAAAGGTATGATTATATATAATGATACATGTTTCTCCAGAATGATAATGTTTATGCTCTGATTGCAGAGCTGGACCATCTCTTGTACAAGTCTATTAAAAATTTTCGTACAAAAATACAGTCAATCCTGCATATAAACTCAATAAAGGCCAGTGTTCTCTTCCTGTTCGACAGTAAATTCTATAAATTAGCCTGAGATACCACCTGTCAACTATTACCATTGTTTTCAATTTCCTTTTGGTTTGTCTTCTTAAGTATTGTTATCTTATTGCAACCATATTTTGTAGGTGTATTTCCTATGGGTTACAAGGACACAGAAGCAGTTCGAATGGGTCACTGATATAATCCGTGGTCTTGAGGCTGCTGACCAGAACAACATGGTCACAACACATATTTTCGTCACACAGTTCAGATCAAAATTTGACCTACGGACATCTATGCTTGTAAGTATACTGGTTGTTCCGATTATGGCATTTGTACAAATCTCCTGCTGAACAAACTATCACCACGTGACCCGTTACCGTTAGATAAAGTCTAAAAACTTCACAAAAGAAACGATTTGATGATTCAGTAAAGTCTAGTATGCAGTTTAAATCTTAAAGGCCTAGATTTTGGCAGTGGGCCAAGGGATTTTTGTCTTCACCAGCACAGTTGGGGGGCTAATGACCATCACAGTATGGCTCCAATAAACAAGGGTCATTGTTTATTGGAAAGTCAGTCTACCTTACAGGTGTATCTATTAGTGAGAAGGGGAAACGGATGTAATTTATTTCAAATTAATGAATAATTATTATCATTATTATAACATTAAAGTAATAGTTATTATCATCTACATAATATCAAAATAATAATTATTATTATCATTCCACATTTACTCAAAGAGCTATAAAAATAAATAGATTGGCAACTTGAAAGGCATACAGAGCAAATCTCGCCAACCTCCCGTGACAAAAAAACGAGATCTCGTTTACCGAAAGTGGCGCTTTCTCCACGCGCCATTTTGTATGCGAAAGCAATTATTCATCAGTAAAATAATTATCACCGTATGACCACGCTTCTTTCGATGGCAAAAAAAACGTGTACTTCGTGTCTTAAGACCATTTCACATTAAACTAATTTTGTTTTAGAAGCTAACATGTATTTTAAATGTAGTTTTAAAGGTACAAATTGTAACTCCATGCTCGCCGATGTTTGTTTTTAGTAAGATAACGCCGAATCACGCTCTGACACGAGCTCACGCGAGATTACAGCCAGTTGCCATTCTGTGTATTTTATACTTCTTTGATTTACTGAAGAAAAATTAATTTCTTTCAACTCCACTGCACACATCTTCATGGTCTAGTTGGGGTTCCTGCTGTGCTAATTGCCCTCTAATCAGTTGCTATTACATAATCGCTGATAAGCAGCAGATAAGATGGGAGTTGTATATTGGATTTGGGGGGGGGGGGGGGGGGGGCACTTATATAGTAGTGAATCTAGGCCTTTAAACCTGTCCATGCTACCCAAAGACGTCTTCTTATTTGTAGATCGAAAACGACACTCGTTCTTACAATTTTGATTTTCTTTATTTTCGGGAACGTTAAATTATAAAGTGTTTAAGCAAAGGGTACAAAACATGTCATATTACAAAGATTTTCATCTTCTACATGTAAAAATAGTCGCTTTCAAAATGTATACTACTTTTTCTTATAAGCTTTTAATCTGTTTGCTTATTTCGTGTATTAAATAGTACATCTGCGAGCGACACTTCCAGAAGATTGCAGGAAAAAGCTTGTTTACTGGGCTGGAAGCAACAACACATTTCGGGAGGCCAAGATTTTATCATTTCTTAGAATCTCTGAGATATGAACACAAAAATGTATGTTTCCAAATCTTAAACGCTTCTCATTTACTTAAGATTAAAAAAAAACTGAATTTTTCATGCTGAGAATTGAAAACCAGTTGTTAACTGTTGTATTTATTTTCTTTCCCATGTTATTGAATGTTTCGTTTTTGAAACAAGGAGTTGCAACATTAACGTCCTAAAATCCGAATATTATCACTAAATTGCTGTCTAAACCCACTTTATCAACGTACGACATTTAATTTCTGAGACAATTTAATGTTAACGAAAACTCACTTGAATTACTTTCTATTTCAGGTGAAAAGGCTAGGGATATTTAGTTGTGGACCTCGGCCTATGACACTTGCCGTGGAACAGGCGTGTTCCTCATTGAACAAATACCAATGTCCTACATATTATCACCATTATGAAAATTTCTGAAGACGCTCTCTGAGTTTGCAGTAAAGTCATTCATATATATAAGTCTATAAGGCATATGTGTCTCTTTGCAAATAAAGCGAATTAATAACAGTTGTTGCTATTTATTGAATTACAAGATTAAGAAAAGGCAGTGAATGATTGTGCATCTCCCATATATATCTGAACAAAACCTTTGAAACTACTGACTGATATATCTTTCTCGAATATTTGAGCTCCACCATGAGAAAACCAACATAGTGCATTTGCGACAAGCATAGATCCAGACCAGCCTGCGCTGTTCGCTTACTGTTTCTCTAATTGTTATAGGCTTTGAAAGCGATCAGCATGGATACTGACCAGACTGCGCGGATGATCTGGATCCAGGTTGGTTTTCTCATGTTGCGGCTCATTTAATCTTCCTTGTACCTTTTTGTTATATATTTATTTCTCAATTTATATTTCAAATATGGCTGCTGGTACAGATGCGGATTACAAATTGAAAACAAATCACCTCTGAATTTTACAGAGAAGCAAACTATAGGTTAACACTTTCTTAAATCTCGTTCGGTTTCTTAGTATCTCGTGGTTCGTATTTACGATAATTCTCCGCGCTGACAGAAATAGTTTCGATACGCGTGTATCTTTTGTTCTTTCCATAAACTGTAAACATGTGAATGTGTATTTCTCAAACACATATTGATGGCTTACCAATATTATTTTAAATGTACGCATGTCCATATATTTTGTTCAGTGTGTTGCAATAATTACTGTTTGCGTAATAATTGGCAGTAGCTGCGCAAAAAAAAAAACAATCTTTGCACACCGATTGGTAAATCGGGCAACCTGACTGTCATAGTCTGGCGCGGAGTTTCCTTTTGTAGCATCTTGGATCAACATCCGTACATGTTAAGAGAGAGAGGGAGAGAGAGAGATGGGTATATATATATACTGCCCTCCAATACCAATTGTTTCAAACAGTTTCTTTACTTACTCCTTATACACTAAAGTACAGATTCAAGTTAGACATAGAATCAGCTATCCACACAAACGTGCCATTCCAGGGATCAAATGTATTCAAAACATTCTTCTAACCAAATCAATTCTTATATGTTTGGCAGTACTAGTGTGCAGTACATGGCTTATTTTCCTACTTGCTACGGCTGGAGATATCCATCCAAATCCCGGTCCGTCTTCATCACATTCTTCCAGCTCTACAATCATGCTCTTCTACATCGTCCATGTCTCATACATTATCTGAGCTCATGACAAGAGGTAACAGTCTGGCTGTGTTACATTACAATGTAGTGGATGTACAAAGTTTATTAAACAAAATCGATATCTTGGTAGCTGAATTTAACTCTTTTGACATCTTAGCATTCTCTGAAACATGGCTAAACTCAAACACCTCCAATGACGCTATAAAGATTCCAAACTTTCACTTTCCAGAAAGAAAAGACAGGCACGGGGAGTAATCGTATATCTAAAAATACTCTGTATCGCAAGCGACGGCCTGACCTCGAGCTCAGAGGTCTAGAGTGCATTTGGGTAGAAGTAATGCCTTCCCACTCCGAACGAATTCTCTTCGGAGTCTTCTATCGTCCTCCAAAGGCAGATATACATTACACTACCATGATTGAAGAATCTCTTAGATTGGCACTCGACACAAATATACCAGACATCATTGTAACTGGCGGTTTTAATTTCAATCCCTCCGATCCGAACTTGTATCGCAAACTTTTTTCTATCTGCCAACAGTTCAATCTCGACCAACTCATTACTGAGCCAACCCACTTCACAGAGTTCTCTTCCTCTCTACTTGATCTTTTTACGTTTCGTGTAGTCACCGTGTTGTAACTTCTAGGGTCGGAGAGCCAATACTTGACCAGAATCAACGATTCCATTGCCCTATCTATGCCCTTTTTGCTTTCTCCAAACCTCCAGCCAATACCTTCAGACGGCATATATGGTTATACGATCGAGGTGATTACAACTCTTTAAGACGTGAAATCAGGAACACTAATTGGGATCTTCTAAGGATGCTAACATTAATATCTACACAATGTCATTCACTAACAAACTTCTTCAACTCTCAAAAGAATGTATTCCCACAAGAACCGTCACTGTGAAACAAATGACAATCCATGGATAACAACACATATAAAGAAACTAATTCGTAAACGTTAGAAATTATATCACAGGGCAAAGCGAACACAAAATCCATCTCACTGGCAACAATTTAGACAAATCCGAAATGAAGTTATAACACTTATTCGCACTGCAAAACATGATCACTTCCACAAAATGGCAGAGTCTCTTAAATCAGAGTCTACTTCACAAAAGGACTGGTGGAAACTAATTAAACAGTTTTTATCCTCTAATGATAAACAAACAATACCTGCACTAAAACAACCTAACACCCAAGAACTCGTTTTTGATAAGAAAATAAAATCTGAACTCTTAAATGATTTTAGTAGGCAGTCGTCACTTAACAACTCAGATAAAGACTTGCCAAATAACTACTACCAGGAACCCTTACATAAGCTTCTATCTATTTCCATTACACCCCAAGACGTTGAGGACGCTCTCAAATCATTAAAGATAAACAAAGCCTCAGGGCCTGATGAGATAAGCAAACGTATCCTGCAAGAAACAGCTTCAGAAATAAAATTGCCACTCTGTTCCTTGTTCAACTATTCTTTACAATATGCTGAGGCAGAAGATGCTCATGTCTGTGCCATCTTCAAAAAACGCGACCCATCTCTGCCTAATAACTACAGACCGATTTCTCTTCTTTGCTGTATTGAAAAGTTTTTTGAGCGTATCATATTCAAATATCTTTTTAACTTTCTTCATGAAAACAACTTAATCTCTTCTGTCCAGTCTGCATTCAGACCTGGAGACTCAACAGTTAACCAACTCACATATCTATATAATAGCTTTTGTAAGGCATTAGCTGATGGCCTTGAAGTTTGCACTGTCTTTTTTGATATAAGCAAAGCTTTCGATAAAGTTTGGCACCAAGGCTTAATTCTCAAGCTCCAAAAAGCTGGTGTGCAGGGACCTCTTCTTAATTGGTTTCATGATTACCTTTCCGATAGACGTCAGGCTGTTGTTCTACCAGGTACCATGTCTGGTTGGTCTACAATAAAGGCAGGAGTTCCCCAAGGCTCTATCCTTGGTCCTCTCCTGTTTTTAGTGTATATCAACGACATAGTGGAAGACATGGGTTCTCATATTCACCTCTTTGCCGATGATACTAGTCTTCACATAATTGTTGATCACCCGGTATCTGCTGCAGGTATTCTTCAGTCCGATATCAACAAAATCTCAGACTGGGCTGACACATGGCTATTTACATTCAACCCATCTAAATCAGAAACAATGATAATTTCACGAAAAACATCAAAACCTTTCCATCCACCCCTTCTTATGCACAATCAACCAATAGCCTCTGTTACTTCCCATAAACACCTACCTTGGCGTTCACTTGTCTGAAGATGGTTCTTGGCACACGCATATCACCTATATTACATAAAAGGCATGGAAACGCATCCATATTATGCGCAAATTAAAATTTCAACTTGATAGGAAATCTCTAGAAATAATATATCTTTCTTTTATTAGACCACTTCTTGAATACGCTGATGTTATCTTTTCAAACTGCACTCAGTATGAGAAACAAGAACTCGACAAAATACAGAATGAAGCATCACCAGGCTATCTTTCAGCTCTAGTTCCTCCGTCTGTTGGTGAAGCAACCCGATACAACCTACGCAATGTTGAAGATATACAGGGTATACGCACTCGAACTTCTCTTTACTACAACTCCTTTCTACCATCTGCTCTAAGAGAATGGAATAGTTTACCGTCAGAAATACAGAATTCGCCAACCCTGACTTCCTTTAAATCACAGCTAAAGCGAAACACCTCCACATGTCCAAAACACTTCTACATTGATGCACGGCAATGGCAAATTTATCATGCCTGGCTGCGTACTGAGTGTAGCTCTCTGAACCAACATCTTTACATGAAAAACATTTCTCCTTCACCCCTTTGTCAGTGCGGAAGCACTGAGAACAATCATCATTTCTTTTTTGAATGTCCAGATTACAATGATACCCGTAGAAGACTCCTCCAAACAACCTCCAGCTTCTGCACTGTCACTCTGTACACACTCCTGTATGGTGACCAGAATCTTAGCGACGACACCAATAACAGCATATTCCTAGCAGTTCAAAACTACATCAGGGAAAGTAAACGTTTTCCATGAGCTTAAAACTACATTAACTAACATTCCAGTTTGCTCCAAACCTTCATCAATCCAAATCAAACCTCATACATTTATTTCTTTTTTCCTCTCATTTCTATAGGACGCTTTATATTTGACTAATATTATCTGTCTATGCAGTTCATACTAACGGACTGAATCTTCTTATACATAAAATTTCTCTCTTTTTTTAATGTTATATATACTATAAACTTCGATTTCTAATCTCGATTCTTTTCAAAATTTGCTAATTCCTAACTTGATACTACTATTTTGTTTCATGTCATTTTTTCTATTCAATGCATATTTGCTAAATGTTTGTTCGGTAACACATTTCACACAAAGTTTGTAATACCGCCAAATTTACTGTAATTTATCCCATAAAGGAGAAGACCTTTATAAGCTTAGCTTTCGGATCTTATTCTTTTTCAACATGTATAATATCGATATTGTAAATTGTAAAATGTAGTATGCACATTTGTTTGAAATAAAATATGTTTAAAATCAATACCAATAAGCTCAACTATCGAAGAGCGATAATAATGTAAACTCTAATATTAAGTTTTACACGATTACTTCCTTTCGTAAAGCGCTTTACGTAAAACGGACATGCTTGTGTCGATAAATAACGGGTAGAAATACATTTAAATCCTGCCTACTAGACAGGGAATGTTCATTTTGTCCACTTGTTCTACGCGTATGTCTGCTCAAACAACACTGGAATCGGATGTGATCATGCAAAATACATCCGCTTGAGTTTCAAGTACCAATAAAAACGTGTGGTTGGCCTCCACGGCCAAGCGGTTAAGATCGCTGACTTCGAATCACTTAACCTCATCCACGTAGCTTCGGGCATCGCCCGAGGCATTGAATTCTACTTGTGAGGAAGCCATCCAGCTGGCTCACGGAAGGTCGGTGGTTTACCCATGAGCCCGCCCGTGATGAAATAATGCACGGAGTGGCAATTTGGGTCTTCCTCAACCATCAAAGCCGGAAAGTCGCCGTATGACCTGTAATTGTGTCAATATTTACGTTAAACCCAAACAAAAAATAACTACATAAATAAATAATAATAAACGAAATAATTAAATTAATTAATTAATCAATAAAAACGTGAGAAACTTAAATTAGAGTCAGCAAAAAAAATCTGTTCTGAATATAGGCGAATTAAACATAGAAAGAGTGGCCCCGACCATGTTTAAATATTCTCTTACCATTTCATGCCGCAAATGTGTGCCATATTATTGATTAGTATTAAATCTATTGATACTCGTTTCAAAGAGTGAAGATCATATGAAAATTGATAACACTTAGTAACATTTGTTGTCTTTGAAAATAAAACTAGTAGTAACAAATTGATAACCTGATTGTTTTTGTTACTGTCGTTTTTCTTCTTGTTCTTTATGATTTTGATGACAATGGTGATGATGGTGATGATGATGATGATTTTATTATTACAATTATTATTATTATTAGTATTATTATTATTATTATTATACTCATTTATTTAATGTGTCGGGATAAATTCTTCTTAAAAATTCGTATTGCTATGGTGATGATGGTGATGATGATGATGATTTTATTATTACAATTATTATTATTATTATTATACTCATTTATTTAATGTGTCGGGATAAATTCTTCTTAAAAATTCGTATTGCTATAAAAGCTGAAAATAATGCGACAGTTATCGTTATCGTTCATTGTTAACCTGTGCCACCTCTCAAAGCTCGAATAGTTTCGTACGGCTTACAGAAGGTGTTAACCTGTGCCACCTCTCAAAGCTCGAATAGTTTCGTACGTACGGCTTACAGAAGGTGTTAACCTGTGCCACCTCCCAAAGCTCGAATAGTTTCGTACGGCCTCCTCCCAAAGCTCGAATAGTTCCGTACGGCTTACAGAAGGTGTTAAGCTGTGCCACCTCCCAAAGCTCGAATAGTTTCGTACGGCCACCTCCCAAAGCTCGAATAGTTCCATACGGCTTACAGAAGGTGTTAACCTGTGCCACCTCCCAAAGCTCGAATAGTTCCGAACGGCCACCTCCCAAAGCTCGAATAGTTCCGTACGGCTTACAAGAGGTGTTAAGCTGTGCCACCTCCCAAAGCTCGAATAGTTCCGTACGGCCACCTCCCAAAGCTCGAATAGTTCCGTACGGCTTACAGGAGGTGTTAACCTGTGCCACCTCCCAAAGTTCGAATAGTTCCGTACGGCTTACAGAAGGTAGGTGTTTTTTTTTCATCCAAGTTGGGTTTCCGCATGTTCCTGAAAAACAGTATTTACTGGCTTCTTCCACGACCAAGATGATGATTACATAATCACGTCATTGATGACTATGATTATTGACGGTACTACAATGCAGTACAACCATCTATTGGTTGGGCATTAATACAACATAATATTTTCTTTAGCAACACAAAGCCCCGGCAAGTTGAGAGCAAGATAAAGAGCTTCTTATAGTATAGTAAGTAATGCCGTTTAAATCGCCATCGACAAAATGTCATTTTTTAGCTCAAACACTGACATATCGTACTCTGGTAATGCGGGATTAAGCTCTGTCACTTGTCAAGTGCGAGTTTGAACACGCACCTTATATTGAAAAGCTAGAATGAAACTTACGATTCCTGAACAGATCATTCTATTGTACTACTTTGCTATTGTAAACATGAAAGAAATATGCAGCGTAAATTAAATAGGAAATATTTATTTTTAGTAATTGTGCTATTAACTCCAACAGTTCTTCTAGTCGGTAAGTTGTATTTTTTTTTCTTTTTTTGAAAAGCTATTTCACTATTGAAATTTATACTTTTGACGGATACAGAAAAACGATCACGGATTTTAAAACTAAATAATTTTAGATATAGACATGGTGGATAGTTTAAATAATTGTACATAATAACCTATGCTATCATTATGCACTTGTAATAGGTCGCCGATCATGATAAAAGTGTTATTAAATATTTGTTAACGTTTATTTCAAATCCATATATGTCTGTAGGATTACACAGTTATAAATTGAGGCCTATACTTATAATACTATACAATTGTCATGTAATACAAGATATTATGTTACAAGATGTTATGTAAGTAAAAAAGGGTAATCATTTCGCTTAAGACTGATAAAAACAGCCACGCCGGAAAAGAGATGATCACTCACTCAACCGCACACTCACTCGCTCATTCATTCATTCATTCAATCAATCGTTCGTTCGTTCGCACGTTTTTCTCATTTATTCTTTAATTTGTACATTCAGTTTTAGCCTTTATTTTGACAACAGTAAATATTCTACCGATCGTCAACGTTCAATTAATTACGCTTTTGTAGTATATGGCCTGCAGTAATGTTATGATACTGAATGGATTGCGGGTCAATAATCAAACCGCTGTCCGAGGTGTGGAAGACAGTATTAAAAAAAAATAGTTGTGACTAGTAATTGGCAAGTCACTAAATAAATACATCAATTGATTTTCACAGTTTTATTCTTATTTTTTTTATTTGTTAGCCCCGTAAACTTGTTCTGATTAATGACCGGGCAGTTACCACAAATCATTTTAGAGCAGACGCTGTGGTCCAGTGATAAAACTATCGGACTACGGAACCAGGGGTCGTGCTCCTTCAACTTGAAATGACTAACAGCGGGATAAGGGTTCCGTGTATGGTTGCTTTATACCTGGCTCGATAAAGAACCAGGGAAGCTACTGGAATTGGAGCGTTTCCTGTATCTTGTACTATACTCCCACTAAGTCTTCTGGAGGAGTGGCCCATATGGGTTACCGGTTGCGACTATAAATAAGTGTACATACAAGTAAAAACTGATTTTAATACTTATCATTTAATAAGTGCACACATATATGGTGGCTGATTTGTATCATTTTGGTGTTTAATGTCGTTATGGCACCCCCTATAAATCTATGTTAATCAGCACATTTTACAATTCTGTTTAACACTTCTTCCCTTCTGTAGACTTATAGATAGCGTATTATATGGTGAAACTTACTTTTTAATGTGCAGATATATGTCGAAATTTAGGAGTATGCGTTGGAATATATTTGAGCCGCGCCATGAGAAAACCAACATAGTGCGTTTGCGACCAGCATGGATCCAGACCAGCCTGCGCATCCGCGTAGATAGATAGACAAATAGAGAGAGAGAGAGAGAGAGAGAGAGAGAGAGATGCAGACATTTCATTCAATGTTTGAATTGGATTTTACATGACTTCGCTTTAAAGTGGGTATACAAATAATATCAAATTGAGATTTAAAGCGACTCACAAAATGTACCTAGGACACAAACTAAGAAAGGACACTTGAGAAAATAGACAGATTGGGGCTCGTTTTGTTACCCTCGGGAACCAACATTGACAACATAAATCCAATTTCACATGACCTCTAAAGAACTTTAATGACGATATTGTGTAGCCGCATTTACTGGCTTTTGATGTATTATTAATAACTAAGTGGCTGCGGATCGATTTATCGCAGTTCGTCTAGAAGGTTATACCTAAATACCAGGAATAAAAATAAATATCAGTTATATAGATTTTACATGACCGTCTGAAGACGGCAAATATTTGGCATGTGTGTTATTTTCATTATTCATTATTAGAATTTATAGTATCAGTTAAGAATGGCCTTGCATTGATATTTTTATGCTTGTGAAAGATGTGATATTATAGTAAGATACATAAATTAACCTTTAGCCTGCTGCCGAAAAGTGATTCTGCCTTTGCGACCAGTGCAGACCAAGACCAGCCGATCATGGTGTGCAGCACTGTTCGCTATTCAGTCAGTCAATTTTCAGTGAACACCCCTTCGAATAATAATTCTGCCCAAATTGAATGATAGACTAGTCCATTATAGAAATTTAGCAGGGTAAGGGTTAAAGATAGGTAGTTCAGGTGTCGACAGATGCAACCTGGAGTCACTGGCGACCTTATCATATGACACTAGTATACCAGCTTTTTTTCTCCCAGGTCCTCATAACTGAGTTAAAAATGGTATAAAATAACAAAAGTAAACTAATACAAACGATAAACACTGTTTGGCAAAAACATTTGTGATGACCTTTATACACAGTAATCCAAATGTCCGTTGTTATATAACGGTACGTTCGGACGTTTTGTTTGCTTCTTATGCTATTCCTTTGTGGTTTATTGCATGAATTTAATTCTCTATGTTTAAACAAGTACTTATTTTTATTTTAAGTCCGCTAAAATATTTATTTTGGCCAGTCAAAATAATGAGACCTCGGGTAGACCGGTTTTGCATTCTGATATTTCCCGTTGTCTACCTATAGAGGGGGATATCGACCAGTCAAAAAAAAATATAACGATATACAACTCTTGAGTGGACTATATTTTGGGTAGTCAGCAATTTTATATTTTATCTGATATACTCTCCCAAAACTGGTCTCATGTGTAAAGTAGGTAAATAAACCTAGAAATCGATTCGATGGAAAATAAGAGTGGAATCGGTTAACCTTTAGCCTGCTGGCAGTAAGTGATTCTGCCTTTGCTACGGGTGTTCTATGAAAATTTACTGACTGAATAGCAAGAACAGTGCAGAGGCTGGTCATGGTCTGCAGTGTTCGCTATTTAGTCAAAATTTCATAGAACACCCCTTTTAATACATATAATAAATGGTATTGCCCGAATTGAATGATGGACCAGTCCACTTTAGAAATTTAGCAGGGTAAAAGTTAAACCGTGTGAGGTCATGAGAGACAACATCTGTCACAGCATTGATTTAGTCATTAAACATCGTAATTCATCAATGTTGTTATGTGGTGCATAAGTTTCTCGCAATGTGTCTGGTGTCGATGCATTTAGAATTTTGGCGTGTCGTTAGAGTTCATTGTCGTGACTTTTTGCTTTCACGAAAACACCATTTACCGAATAACAATATTTTTTTCGTATTTGGCATAGTGTTATATTATGTTGTATTAATGCCCAACCCATAGGCGGCGCCATATTTTTTTTTGCACTTCTCAGCGTGACAACGTTTATTTCTTACATTGCAGCTGTCTATAGTCATATTCTTTTGTAGTATTTCGTAGTCTGAGGGCTATTTTCATTACTATACTTAAAAGGAAAATTGGAATTAGTAGCACTCTATTCTCATCGGTGCTAAGTGCCCTGTCCAAACGGGATGCAGGTCCGATACATCCGACAAGGTCATTATATTGATATTACTAAGGCCAAAATGCAGAAGGTGTAAGCAAAAAAAAACGCTTCATACTTCATCTTCCATTTTCATTTTAAGGTAATTCTGCACGTTTGATAAACCCGAAGTAATGGCGTAATGTCATTTATCCGGAAAACGTAGAATAAATCCTGGACCGGCGTGCGACAATTAAAATCATTTTATGAACTAATGGCAATAGGTCATTAAATTTATTACAATGGCGACGTTACTATCTTTCTAACGTTAGAATATGGTATGTTTGGCACGTTAGATAATTCCTAGAAATGTCTTGAAACTCAAGGATCCCTTTGCTCATTGGCAAGTATCTCGAAAACAAGCACACGTACGTATACATTTTATTTCACCATATTGTAGACCATATGTTCATTGACAACTTTCAGAAATTTCATTAAAATTTACATTGAAGAAAAAATGATGTTCGCAAAATTGTTATAAATATTGTGATTTCCCAATAAGCTCATGACTATGAAAACTTGTGTTACGTCATTTTTTTCGAATCAGTATAGTACAAAATCGATTCTAAATTATTCTATTTATTTTTTAACATTGTAAAGTTTCCTTAAAGGTCTTGACCATTTCCTGTTTGTGCACCCGTTCTCAACGTGGTAGTTAATAACGTTATCTCCATATCATCGCAATAAAAGTTAAACGTAAAAAATGAGATACCTCGTCGATAAAGATATCCATGAAATGATAAAAGTTTTTTCTTTGCCACAAGCTTACGTCGAAAGGATAGAAATAATTACTTTAGCCGAGAACAGTAAAAATATTGCAGATATTGCGTGTAGTACTTTTTCTTGAAACCTGAAAGCGTTTCTTCGCAATAATAATACGACATATAAAATGTTTCTATCTTTGTACCAAGATTTAAGTCTAGTTGTTTGAAAGTTCATGCCAAAGCGGAAAATGTTTACGCGACAAACCTATACACATTTAGAGATTTTTCGCGAAATTGAAGGTACTTTGACGCTTCCATACACCAGAATATTTCTCTTCACTGGTACTCTAAATGGCATCATAATGCAGGTATTATATTACACTTCTATGAACTATATCAGATTTCCCAGAAGTCAATAATGTATTGACAGCTACCTCACGAACTGTTGTTTGGTTATTCGGTCTAAATTGTCTGTTGAAAAGAATTAAATTCCATTTTAAAAATAGACAAATTCAACTTTTAAGCCCAAATTTTCTGACGAAACAGATGTAGGGCGTTCCTATGTGTTCTTAACTTTCACATAACTGCACATTACAATCTTTCAATGCATTCCACATAGTTAAGATAGATGCATTTTAACAAATGTGTTTTAGGTCATCAGAGCACACCATGTTTGTGACAGATATACTGTTAAAGGATAAAATTCTTTAATCGTCCATGTATTACAACTTGAATGCAACTCATGCTTTCTTATCAGTATCGTACCATGTCATAGTATCGCGTACATACATAGCAGACGTCATGACGTACCTATGAAAAGATTTTTCCATGGTTGTACGTGCAAATTGGAATATCAGGCTCAGTAGTAATGTTTTAGGCGGTACCCGAGTGCCGGATATCCGATCTGCACAAACAACCAGCGATGATGTCTTTTTAGTGTCATTGTACAGTCTTGCGACACACTATGGTCTTTCTAAAAATGTACACAAAGCAAGGTCAGCTGTTGTACCCAGACAAAATGCCCTAGGTACAAAATGCACACACAGCAAGGTCAGCTCGTGTACCCAGACAAAATGCGTACACAGCAAGGTCAGCTGGTGTACCCAGACAAAATGCGCACACAGCAAGCTCAGCTGGTGTACCCAGACAAAATGCGCACACAGCAAGGTCAGCTGGTGTACCCAGACAAAATGCACACACAGCAAGGTCAGCTGGTGTTCCCAGACAAAATGCACACACAGCAAGATCAGCTGGTGTACCCAGACAAAATGCACACACAGCAAGATCAGCTGGTGTTCCCAGACAAAATGCACACACAGCAAGATCAGCTGGTGTACCCAGACAAAATGCACACACAGCAAGGTCAGCTGGTATACCCAGACACTGAATAACTCATTGGAGTTTATCGTGACTGCGAGGGGTTTTAAGCAAAGTATACACTCTAAGTGTTACGTATAGGGTATAATAATCATTGCAAAAACAAAAGATTACAGTATACTTGTATAGCATCAAAGGGAATCGTGGTTAAAACTAAAATAAATAAGAGTCAGCTAAAATACACTTGTTTTAAAACATATTATCTTCCTTCAAGTTCCTTGGTTAAGCGACTGTCTGTCATCGCCGTGGTAGAATGCTGTTGTCACGGGGTTGCCTATATATCTATGAAGGCCGTTACCAGCAATGTTGACATATTACAATGCCACTGATAAATGACTTCTTCATTACAGGATTTTCTAACCAGTCTGCGGTAACATTACAGAACCTTCAAGTTGTACATGGTAATGTGATCAAGTCTTTCGGTGAAATAGGCAGCTTAATGAACAGCACAAATACGATCGGTAAGTTTCTTATGTGGGCATATTAAAATCGCACTGTCCGTCCGTCCGTGCGTGCGTGCGAGAGTCCGTGCGTCCGGTAAGTTCTTGTCCGGGCTGTAACTCTTCCATCCATTTTTGATGACCTTTATACACAGTAATCCAAAATAACTTGGCATAAATGTTCACCATAATGAGACGACGTGTCATACGCAAGACCCAGACCCCTAGCTCCAATGTCAAGGTCACACTTAGAGGTCAAAGGTTAACATGTTCTGTTTCGTGTTCGGTCCATAACTCTGCCATTTATAAAGGAATTTTGAAATTACTTGGCTTAAATGTTCCCCATAATGAGACGACGTGTCATGAGCAAGACCCAGACCCCTAGTTCCAAGGTTAAGGTCACACTTAGAGGTCAAAGGTTAACATGGTCTGTTTCTTGTTCGGTCCATAACTCTGCCATTGATGAAGGGATTTTGAAATTACTTGGCATAAATGTTCCTTATAATGAGAGGAGGTGTCATGTGTAAGACCCAGACCCGTAGCTCCAAGGCCAAGGTGGTCACACTTAGAAGTCAAAGATGATTCTTGTCTGGTCCATACCTCTGCCATTTATCAAGGGATTAGAAAATAATTTGACACAAATGTTAACCATATTGAGAAGATGTGTCACACTTATGACCGAGGCCTCTTAGGTCAAGGTCACAAAATGATATGTGATTTTTTGCGCATACAACTGTGGCATTCTTGGGCCTACTTCGGGGGCATTTGTCATACATCATATTTCTCAGCTGAATATCGATTTATCTTCACAGACTTGAAAAAAAAATGCAAGAATGACTTAAACAATCATTATCAATAACCAGCCTTTTTGTTGCAATTTTCTTTCAGTACAAACAAAGGCAGTGTCGGTGCCAGAACGGAAAGTCCCTGCCGTAAAGTATAATTTACTTATCAACTCGTACATGAACAGTGGCTCCAGGTTTACAGGGCAACTATTTGGATTCAGGTAATAACTGCTGGTTTGTTTGCTCTACATCAAATACACATAAGATACATTTTCAGGCAAATCTATATTTTTCATCTTTTCATTATAAGAATAATCATTGAAATTATACGAATATCGTTTGGAAAGATAGAAAGCAACCAAGCAAAACAGTAACAAACTAGATTTGAGTGTGTGATCTGTCCTAGAGAGGTAATAAGAAGTGTTAATAAGTGTGACACACCTGATGCCCCCCCCCCCCCCCACCCCTCTCTCCCCACCTACTTAAATTGCGTTAAAGGTACTCTGTGATAAAAAAAAAACAACAAAAAACAAAAAAAAACGAGACATAAAATTGCACCGAGTCCCAATATTAAGAATGAATGCGGCATCTTTTATGGTGTCCCGTTAGGGCGATTGCTGCATATAAATAGCTTGAAACAACAAAAGTATGATAATTCAAAGAAACGTCCGGCACCACAATGATAAATAAAAAGTCGAAACCATTATAGTGACAGTCGGAACAACGAAACTTTGATGATGAAAAGTAGAAATTATTTCACCATTTTATTCTCGACTTCTCATCGTCAAAGAATCGCAGTTTCACCTTTTTTATCTGTATGTTGTTCCAGGCTTGAAGAGAATTTCAGTCACTTCTAATGAATAGTATTATAGTACGACAGAGTGAGAAGTACATGTATGACATTCTTAATGTAGTACATACATCATACCGACTTTCTTGTATCATCAGTTTCAAATTTCTTCACTGATTAAAAAAATAAGAAAATTAACTATATTTGACTATAATTTGAACATTCACGTACAGTGTATTCCTTTTAGTCATCAGTAGCTATTTCAGGTCTTATTTACGTGTTGCTGTTTTCAGAAAAGGTGCATTCTACATCTACGAACCCCTGTGGAAGTATAGCGTGTGGGATTACTACCATGATGATAATTTAGTATGCAGTTCTACACAGGGGTCCATAAACTGCAGGTAAAAAATCGAATGACCATGTATGGAACAGAATTTGGGCAAAAACTGCATTGTGCTTCCGTATATCCAATCTTGCGATTTACATAAATGCATTCGTTATTCTCATGTTCACATGCTTCCTTCGGACATCCCATTTTGCATTGTTACATGACCATTTGTGCATCTTATGTTTCAGTGTTCCTTTCTGACATTATCATGGTTACTTTTTCATTTGAGTCTATGATGTTATCTTGCTTTCGGTTATGTTGCAATGTGACCTGCATCACTCGGTGTATTAGCTTGTGGTTAACCTAGACACACATTCCCCATGTGTTTATGTTGTCTAGATATGCTGATAATATGGACATAAGTGGCTCCTGGACATGCAGGTTGAATGTGCTTACTCGTACGGATGAATAGCTAACAAAGTTTTAAACAGACACAATCTCACTTGTCACAATGCAGAATGCAGCATAGCACTAAGCATAATGAGGTTACCATAATGTACATTTCTCATTATGATACCAGAGGGTGCTTTTATATGCGTGCCCGGAAGCTTTCGCTAAGTCACGGAAAAAAATACGACACTGCGCGTTTTGGCTATGTGTCCGGTGACCGGACCTAACCTGTTTGATTTTTCTCGGCATCCGGTAATCAAGTTCGAAAAGGCCTGTGTATCATTAAATATGTACGCATCTCATTTACTGCATTAAGTCAGTTGAGATACCATTCGTTTTAGCTCGACTATTCAAAGAATAATCTAGCTGTTCTACTCACCCTGGCGTCGGCGTCGGCGTCACACACCGATTAAAGTTTTGCATGCAAGTACATAAGGCTATCATTTAAAGGCATATATCTTTGAAACTTATTTTTCCTTCTTCAAGGTCAGTTACCAACCTCACTAGGTCAAGTCCTATACCTCTGACATGTATTTTGGCTAAATTATGTCCCATTTTAGACTTACAAAATCCTGGTTATAAAGTCTTATATGCAAGTTTCTATCTCCAAAACTAATGCAGATATTAAATTGAAATTTCACATGTGTCTTCGGGGTTATGAAACTAAGTGATAGCATCAAGTACCATAACTCTGACATGTATTTTGGCCAATTTATTTCCCCTTTTTAAACTTAGAAAATCGTGGTTAAAGTTTTGCGTGCAAGTTACTATCTCCAAAACTAATGCAGATATTAAATTGTAACATCACATGTGTCTTCGGGGTTATAAAACTATGTGATAGCATCAAGTCTCATAACTCTGACATGTATTTTGGTCAAATTATCCCCTTTTTAGACTTAGAAAATCCTGGTTAAAGTTTTGCCTACAAGTTACTACCTCAAATCTTAAATGCAGATACTGGATTGAAACTCTATAGATGTTTTAACATTTAGGGTAATATTCCTGCTTCTGGGACGACAAATTGAATAGCCAAGCATTGGCTGTTTTACGGACAGTTCTTGTTAAAAGCAGCTTTTTTTGACAGGCAGCTTCTTTAATTGTTATTATGTAATATAAGAGTGTTGAACATAAAAAGTTTCGGTGCTGCGGGTGATACCGCGTTGGCCGGGTAAAATTTTAGTCGTAAGTTATAAAGTAAAGAAATTCTACTGATACGGATATATAGCGCTACATTACATTATTAAATATACTCTCGTCTGCGTACTAGTATGTGGAGAAAATTAATTCAGTTGACATAATTTTGTTGTGTAGGCTATTTAAAGCGCGCTATAAATATCTGCTAACTACACAATAGTAAAGGTTGTGTTTCGAAAACAATGCTTATTTCACTTGGATTCAGATAACAATATAATTTTGTTGTTTGTCCGGTTACCGGATGTGTAGTCTTAACACTCTCGGTACAGTTCGTGTGTTTCCGTATTTTAGTACAAGGAGGTTATCTCCACTTGAATAAGAATTTGAGAATGTGAAAATGCATGTTGTCATAAAGCATCACAACACACAGCTTAATTTATATGTAAGCATCAAACCTCCTTACATTTAAACATTTAAGGAACCACTTACGTTCTTTTCATTAGTTAGCATACACCACTGACGCTCCAAAGAAGACACAATGCAAGTAACCACTAATAAATAAGATGAATGATGGATGTAGTTTGTAAGATTATAGCATGTCCGAAAGCAACACGAATATTTTAAAAAAAATGAAGCAAGCACAGATCATTTCTCAGAATTAAGCATGTATTAATATCAGAAAGAAACACGCAAACATAGGATGCACAAATGGTCATGTAACAAAGCAAAATGGGATGTCAGAAGGAAGCATGTGAACTTAAGAATCACAAATTTATACATGAAAGATTGGATATACAAAAGCACAATGCAGTTTTTGCCCTAATTCTGTTCCATAACCCCGTTTATTTGTTTGTAAAGGTACTGGCGCTAATAATAATATTTTTATGAAGTAGTAACGGGGTGGTGCCTAACGTTAATGTTGTTGCTAATGATAACTTAATAAGTTTCAGTATTGATGGTAGGTTTTGGTTCAGTAAAGGCAGGGTAGCTGATATTATAATTATTTATTTTTATAAAGTTACTACAGCTGATTATATTTTTCTGCGTCTAGGAAGGTATATTCTGGCAAATGATAATTTTCGTTTATGTTTCAGGGAGTGTACTTTGGCTGATAATAAATTTAATTATATTTTAGTCAAATAAAGTAATAATTAAGCCGCACCATGAGAAAACCAACATAGTGCGTTTGCGACCAGCATGGAACCAGACCAGCCTGCACAGCCTGGTCAGGATCCATGTCGTTCGCTTTGAAAGCCTATTGCAATTAGAGAAACCGTTAGCGAACAGCATGGATCCTGACCAGACTGCGCGAATGCGCAGACTGGTCTGGATCTATGCTAGTCGCAAACGCACTATGTTGGTTTTCTCATGACGCGGCTCTTTAATTATATCATATATCTGAAAATCATTGAAATCAAAAGAAATTTCTCAGCTTTTTAACGGCGGTGGGAAATAGTGATTACAAATGTTTATAAAATACTTTGAATAGGGACCTTACTCCGTGTAATGCGGCTTTTTGTTCCTGTAATAAAATCTTTAATAGAAAAATGAAAATGTCATAAAATATTGTGGTGCAACTCTGTATTCAAGGTGAATACTACGTAACCTTTGATATGAATTGACATATGTGCTGAGAATCTTTTGATTTTAAGTATTGATGATGATGATGATGATGATGTCTTAATGCCTTTTTAGACTTTATTTTCAAAAATCCGATTCTTCACTACTGATCTGTACAAGATTGTGTACATCTAGGGTTCCATTTGCCACCATCTTCAGTATGAGAGGGTAATAAAATGGACGTTCCTTCTAATGGAACCATTCAATGTTGATGTCGCTAAAAGGCCTTGCTTTACAAAATAAGTAATTAAGTTTATTGGCAAATCGGCAAAAATTCTTGCCCTAATGTAAGTATGGCAAATAGTTATGTATAAACTTGAGATAGTGCGACGAAACGAACATGGTCTAGGTTTATCCATTCTGTTCCTGTGTTTGTCTTAAAGTTAATACGCCCACCCGCTTAGCTAAGTAGGTAGAGCGTTGGTCTACGGATCGCGGGGTCGATCCGATGGGCGGGGCGTATGTTCTCCGTGACTATTTGATAAACGATATTGTGTCTGAAATCATTAGTCCTCCACCTCTGATTCATGTGGGAAAGTTGGCAGTTACTTGTGGAGACCATGTTTGTACTGGTACCGAATCCAGTTAGGTTAACTGCCCGCCGTTACATGACTGAAATACTGTTGAAAAACGGCGTTAAACCCAAAACAAACAAACAAACAAACAGACAAATAAAGTTAATGCATATATTAGTATGCCAATTCTCTGTGGGACTATAGCTTTCATATAGATGCAGAATAAGATCAATTCCTACGCCATAGCGATCATCCCATTTTCATCAGAACTATGCGATCGATTGTCGTATTAATGTTCGTTTAAAAGCCATTCATAGAATTTAAATCAGAGTCAATATGAACTTTAAACTTCACTGTAATAGTATAGGTTTATTTTACAGAAGATATCAATACTCTTGGAATATGATGTGATGTGACATGGTCCATTATGCCAAGCATGTTTCAATATTTGATACATATCTATCTATCATCTGTCTCCCGGCCCGTTCGTCCATTCATCAGTTATAGCCCGTATAGTATCATAGTATCTATATGCTGATGTTTGTCAGACTGCAAGTTTATGAAGGCCCATCACCAAAAATTCTTTGCTCCGTGTGTGTGCGGGGGCGGGGGTGGGGGTGGGGGTGGGGGCTGGGGGGGGGGGGGCTAGGAGCACGGATGTATGTATGTACTGAAGTGGGGTGCCAAGTTTGTCATAATGTGGTGGAATTAGTATTCTCAGTCTTGCGAGTATTCTGGCTACGCTGGTATAGTTATTGCCCTTGATTTATGCTGGAAATTATACAGTCATTAAACTAAAGTTTGTATGTCGCAGAACTTCTCGTAATGGTCACTCATTGTGTATGCATGTGCTGGTGGTGATGAGCATGCTACTTGCCGTTGTTCAGCAGCGAAGGTGTAGTTGTAATGTGTTATTTAAATAATAATGACAGTAATAGCGCTCATGAGTTAATGGGTGCATCAACAACAGTCCAGAAATAAACCTGAGAAGAATATCCAGATGTCGGCCCTCCCTCATTTTGGTCTTACCAATACTCCACACATTTTACTTTAGAGGACTGTCATCACAGGCTTCGCATATCTATGAAGAATGTGATTTGTGAAAAATGAGGCCCAGCAATCATGCCTTGTTGAAATGAACTAATAACTTGTATAAAAATTGAATTATTAATATGAATATACTAATACCCACCATGTTTTTTTGATTTTGTACAAATGTCATTCTACTTCTTGTTGAAAAATAATGAAAACACACTTTAAAAAGTTCTTCTTATGTTTCATTAAATATACTGTCAGTAATGATTACTTTTACGTTTTCAGTAAAGGTACTGTGGCAAATGTGAACCGCATGAAGGAAAGAGGACGGCTGTCGGTACCGCTCGCCAAAAACGTTCCGCAGTAAGTCATAATTTATATCGTATCATACGTTTAAAAGCAAATAATTCTTGTTCAAGGTCACAGTTGAGGCTCCGGTGTCATGTCAGATCTTGTCCGGTCTATAACTTTGACATGCATTGAGCAATCTTGCTTATTTTCCGCACGAATGTTAACCTCATTGAGACGAAGTGTCATACACATACCCCAAATTTCTATCTTACAGTTCAAGGTCATAGTTGGAGGTCGAAGGTCATGTCCGTTCCTGTGTGGCCCATAACTTTGACGTGCATTGAGGAATCTTTTTGAATGTTTAACTCAATGAGACTGACTCTATCTCAAAGGTCAAGGTCACAGTAATGGGCTAAAGGCGGACTCGATATGTTGTCCGTGGGCGTCTTGTGTTTACCTTTTGCAGAACCCGGTCAACGAAAACAAAATAAAACTCTTGTTTACTCCGCTAACGTTTATCTTGAATTAATGCAGTCGATTATCCATTGCACTAAATGTGCGCTCTTTTTCGAAACTAAAGGTGAATAAAAACTATTATTTTGCATCAACATTTTATCATCATATTTAATTATTTATACAACATAATAACACCTAAACCAATGGGTCTATAAGTTACCAAGCCAGTTATTCATTATCTTCAAGATACAATATAGATACATTGAGCATAATAATCATGTCTTAACTAAGTGCAATATAAAACGATTCAAATTAATATGAAAACCGACTTAGATTGTTATTGTCCATTGAAACCAAACGAGTCAAAAGGCATAGGGCAGATGACCATATGCGATATTGCTTGGGTAACCCTCCTGTGTCTCTTACCATGGCAAGTAAAGGCATGAATGTTTTGGCGCCCATTACTAATCCCATTGCGCGGTTTCGAAGATTATATGTAGGCAGAAGAGTTTATTACCCCAAACGAAAGCACAGTAGCCGAGAATTTTTGTAATGCATGATTTGTAGTTTTTCCAAAGGCTTTAATCCAATCTAATACCAACCTGTAACACGTTATTTCAAAAACACTTTGCAAGAAATCTCGATTTAGATTATTGTCGGAATGATGACAAGTTTTAGTGGGCGGAGCGGGAGCTCGGGCTCGAGGCGCCTGGTTGCATACAGTAATGTTTTTTTACACGTTTTGTTGTTATAAATAAGATTTCCTTTACGATCCCGACACCATATTATAGCTTTAAGAATACTATAGAAGTTGATAATGTGTGATGATTTTGTCTTCAGAAATAAATCTATTGTTGGGATGATGCTGGACGTTCTAGATGATATGTACAGGTGTGACTTTTCAAGACTTGAAAACATGTTTGTTCCAAATGTTCAAGATCATCTGGAATTGGCAGGTAAAATGTGTACCAAAGAATCTTGCATAAATGTACAGTGAATTTCGGTGAACTTATCTCTACATTGGATTCTTTGTTATGTGTTCTTTATTTTGGTCGTCACCTCCTGCAGGAAGTCCTGTGGTAATTACTTTGTCCGTCCATCTGTTTGTTAGTTCGCATGTCGTATCTGGACACCGCCTGGCCTCGGTCCATAACTTTGAACCATTGATAAAAAACCATGACTCTGTCTCCAAACTTTTCTAACCATCTTCCTTTTTCATTTTGTCGGGACAATAAATCTAAAGGTGCTTTAATTTTTTTTATTTTTACAATATTGGTTTATTTGTAATACAAGGCCACCGGCCCAAAATACAATCAATATGGCATTAATTTTTGAAAGGAATTTACTTAAACTGCATACAACGACAGGCAACATTAAGAAAAGGTACATAGTGCCATAACTCAACCTTGCTTACATTTGTAGTGATCTCCTCCTTTTAAATCTACGCTTACAAAGGTTTTTTTTTTCAGAGAATATCTAAACTGTCAGCGAGGGTTTGTTGAACAGTGTTTAACAGCCATTATTTTTCCATACTTATGTTTTTTTAATCATCTGTCTTTGTCAAATCTAGTTGTCGAAAGCGTAACCCTAAAAGTGCTGAAGGAAATTTATTTAGACTGCATTCCATATAGATGGACAATAACTCTCTTCATCTCACTTGTTAGTTACCCGCCCCTCCCTTTATTTTCATTATTTTACTTGTCATAAAGATTACTTACGAAACGGGTTTGGTTCATATTTCATACAATGATGCAGGATAGTTAGAGAAAGTAGGCTGTCCACTTAAAATTGTTACCCTACAGTGCCCAACTATTTTAATTATTCCTTTTTTTAGCTCACCTAGTGAGTTATTGTGATCGCTCGATGTCCGTCGTCTGTCTGCCGTCTGTCAACATTAAGCTTATGTATGCGATAGAGGCTTTCTTCCATACCAGACGGGGATTTCCGGTATTTTTACCGGTGCTAGAAAAATCCATCTTACACCCCGGGGTGTAAGATGACTCTCGTGCTTTGAATGACGTATTACGAATTACATATATGTAGGAGATTTATGTAGTTATTTATATTTTATTTCGAAAAACGGAATAAAAATCCAGTACCTTGACAGTTCCTCTTTGTTCCTGATAGTATATTTCTCGATTCAAAACACGTTATTAGCTCGACTATTCGAAGAATAGTCTAGCTATTCTACTCACCCTGGCGTCGGCGTCGGCGTCACACCTTGGTTAAGTTTTTGCATGCAAGTGCATACAGCTATCATTTAAAGGCATATAGCTTTGAAACTTATTTATTCTTTTTCTAGGTCAATTACCAACTTCTCTGGGTCAAGTTCCATAACTCTAACATGTATTTTGAGCAAATTATGCCCCCTTTTGGACTTAGAAAATTCTGGTTAAAGTTTTATATGCAAGTTACTATCTCCAAAACTAATGCAGATATTGAATTGAAACTTCACCTGTGTCTTTGGGGTTATAAAACTAGTTGATAGCACCAAGTCCCATAACTCTGACCTTCATTTTGGCCAAATTATGCCCCCTTTTGGACTTAAAATACGCTGCTATAAGAAATAGTTCTAAAAAAAAGCCGTTCGACTGATTTTATTTTTATTATTATATCTTGATATCGGTATGCAAGAAAAAGATTCTGTCACACCACACGGTATATATAGTTGCAGATGGGAATATCCGGCTCTCGGGTAACTGTTTAGGCTAGGTAGGAACCTCGTTACCGCCTAAACAGTTACCCACGAGGCCGGAAATTCCCATCTGCACCTATAACCAGTGAAAGAATCTTATAATATGTATACTGTGTGGTTTGTTGGTGTTGGCTCAATATCTAGTAGTAGTACTTCGAAGGTTAATTTATTAATGACCGCATTCACGTATTTTTGTTATTATTTTGTTATCATTATCAATTGTTGAGTTTGTTTGTGACTCTCCACTGAATATGTTGGGTCAGTATGATAAAAGGGGGAGGGGCGTTGGCAGAGTCCCCATATTCATCATACTGACCCCACATATTTGCGTGGAGGGACACTAATAAACCCTATAACTGATCTGTTTTATTAACGACATAAAGATCTACCAATCCTCCAGAGAAAAATAACGGGTCACCATGTGACCTTCTTTTAACCAGTGAGAATGCAAAAACCATTTGTGCCAAAACAAAGTTCAACAAGTTCTCTTTCTCCTAAATGGAAAATTTAGAGCCATAAAAGTAATGCCTGTATGAAAATAAGATCTTGTTTTATGATTTCAGGGCCGGGATGGAATGAGTATCGAGCATGTACAAAATCAAGGGTTAACACCAAAATGTCTTGTCTCAAGAAACAAGAGCAAAAATGTAGAAATGCTTCTCATATAGTTACTAAAGTCCTTCGACTTACCACCGGATCTTACGACAAACTTTTAGAAAAAAGGAAAAATTTGAAAATTTTGCATCTGTTTCGGAATCCCTTTGCTATTATCAATAGTCGTACAGAATCTAAAGGATACCCGGTCCGAGATTTCGTTTCAAATGCCGCCGTTTTGTGCAAAAAGATGCAGCTGGACTACGAAGGGGGAATAAGGCTGGCCGCCAAATACCCAGGTCGTGTAAAGTTAGTCTTCTATGAAGATATCAAATCAAATGTCATAGAAAAAATGAACAAACTGTATGAATATATAGGAATGGAGTCTGATGATGACGAAGTCAAGAAACTGAATAAGGTCAAGACAAATAAAGGAAAAAGTAATACTCCAAGTATGTCCAGGACGAGGGTGTCTGACAACGCCCACTGGTGGCGAGGCCACATGTCGTTCCTCAAGTATCAAGGTGTTAGAGATAAGTGCAAACAGTTAATGACAACTTTCAACCTTACAAACTTCAAAGATAGACAAGAGCTACTTAAACTTGATATTCCAGAAATGAATATCCCAACTGGACTTAGAATATAAAATATGGCATTATGCGGCAGTATTACCTCCTGTCAGTATTGTTATTCTCCACCGAAGGCGGGGAGACATAGTTTTCGCAGTGTCCGTCCTTCCCTCTGAGCTCAAATCTAAGAATAGTTTGGAATATTGTAAGTACAAATAGAAGAGAGATGTGACCCTGCAAATGTCAGTTTGTCCGAGGACCACTTTACACTCTATGTAGTGTGTAGGGTATTACGTTGCAATCTCGGTTATACCCCAGTCACACATACGGCGCGGATAGCTACGTCTAGCCACGGATAGAAACGTAGTAATCCGTATCGATCCGTACCTGAGCCGTACCTTAAAGTAGTAATCCGTATCAGTCCGTACCAGTTCGTACGGCTCAGATACGGATCGATACGGATTACTACGTTACTATCCGTAGCTAGACGTAGCTGTCCGCGCCGTATGTGTGACTGTGGTATTAGGAAAGAAATATTATAATAAATACATGTATATGTGTAAGTACCTTTCTTAGAGACTGAGGATTTTCGTTATCAGCAGGGTCAAGGTCTTTCTTTTGAAGCTTTGTTCTACTCATTACCCAGCTGGGAATACCAGCCTTGTTTTATAGGTACCAGTAGCATGCTTTGAAAGTAAGATGTGTTGCTAGAGTCAATGTAAAGATTGCTGCTGCAAAATAATACAAAATTTATTTATGTTCAATGATTGCATTAATTTATACAGAAATGGAATGTGTACATAACACAAATTGACCAGAGAGATCAAGGTTTGGTTACATTTTGTTTTATTTCTGTCAGGATCAAGGTTATTAGTGAAAGAAATAAAGGTTTTTGTACAACAACTTCAGTTGGGAATAAGGTATTTTTACTAAAGTAGGTAAAATATTTCCACATTGTAGCTTCAGTTAGAAATTTTTAGTCACAGTCATTCAATATGGCGAGTTTCAGCTGTATGTATGATATATTTCTTTTACAGTCCATAACCTCAGAATACATGTTTCGTTGTCAAAGTATTGTTACTCAAAGGATTCACCCTTCTGTGCCCTTACATCACATAGCGGGGGCTTCCTAGTCCTATGGACATATTTCTGTTTTACTATCGTTTATGCATATGAGCTCTTACATGAAAAAGGAAAAAGATAATGGCTTAACTCATGAATATATATTTTAAAGTTACCTCAAAAATCACAAATTGATGTATCACAATTGATATAAATGTTAAAATATTTGCAATTCAAACTTTCAAAAATTAGTAAATATTATAACTTTAATACACGTATAATAAATTATATTTATTTCATGTATTTTGAAGAGCTTTAGACGAATACTTTCTGTCATTCTGTGAGAAAAGAATATCAATCAGTATTTCGTACGAAAAAGACCAAATAACTGCTCCTAAAAGCTGTTTATTTTTTTTTACATTAGGTGGTCATTACGTCAAAATATGTAGCTTAAGCATTACCGAAATTTGAAACTTTTACATGTTTATACTTACGTGTGCAGGCACACTATATAATACGCCGTTTTCACATGAAAAAGTATTTGTTGAATGGTGTATATGATGTTTATATATAATTTAAGGTATGTACAATACTGTGTATGATATCTATGCAACTCATCAGTACTTACTAGATGTGCTGCATGATGCCAAAAACCACAATAGAACTGTAAAATGCCTGAGTTTATACAACTATAGCCTGAAATTATTTTATACTCCGCATCTTAGTCTAAACATGTACAGCCCACAGTTAATAGAAATGCGGTGTGTCCGGGTATCCTAATTGTCAGCGAGTCAGGGGTACAATTGGCATATTAAGTTGAAATACTGACGAGGAATGTCGTGGGCTAGTTATGACAATTATAATTTATGAACTTAGTATTTTAGATATGTTTTGCAATAACAAAACAAGGGCGGATCCAAAAGCAACAGGTGCCCCCAACCTTATATCCGGCGAGCATGCATTTTTGATATCCTGTCGTGAGATAACAGACATTTTAGTCAATATCTTCGCAAAACTTTATATCAATAGCATTTATAATTACTGAAGTGAATAGAGCAGACGATAGTCAGATCAACCTAGTCAAATTGCTTTTTTGAAAATTTACAAATTCAGAAGAAAACATTGTCTCAAATGTTCATGCTCAAATATGTCAAATATACGTTTCAGTTATACTCGCCCAAAATATTGCGAGAGGGCATGCCCCGGATCCCCTAGATACTCTGCTCCCACAACCAAAATTTTGGAGCCGCCCCTGGTAAAAAACAGTTTAGTTATTGTTTGTTTAGTTTATTTTCATATATGAAATTCTGTGTTAACGATTTTCTGGTTATATTTGTAAATGTTTTGTAACAGTTTTTATTTTATTTTTTGTTTCGATTCCGAGTAACTAGTCTGTCAAAGTCCAATATACGTGGTAAATCTTATTACTTATTTGCTGTTTGCATTTACTATAGAAATAAAGACTAATTAATTCATAAATGTTTTGCTGTATCGGTGTACCTTAATAGTATCGCAATGTAGCCTTAAGGAGCTGGTTTCAGACTAAATTTCCGTGCCGTCCGAGCAAGTCCAACCATGCAGGTCGGATACTCGTGTTCCGATTCCCCTGTGTCCACCAGCCTCTGAAATTCTTTCTGTTTGCAACTTTAACAGTTAGGCTTATCCTAACTACCCCCCCCCCCACACACCCCCAACCCAGATGGTGACTGGGATATTGTACTAGTATGTCTGTAACACTATTAAACTTCCAGATGATAACAAAGGTCAATGAGAGAAATTGCAATGTACAAGAACCATAACTCTACGTTGCTTCTTTTTTGAATATCTGTGTCCGGAACTTAACTCAAAGTGTTGCAGCTGCTTAACGTAATGCAGAGTGCAACATGTAAAAACTGTAACTCTGCTTTATCTCATTTTTCAGTTGTCTCCCTTCATATTCGTATTATTTTATCATAAAGAATACTCAAGATCTTTTCAAAGGAACTGGTTCATATTTCATACAATGATAGAAGACATTGTAAGGAAAGGGTATTGTCTAAGAATCATAACTAACTTTTTCCCGTTTTACCTCAACTATTCAAAAAAAGAGTGGAAACCACAGGTCACCCAACACGACATAAATGAAAATGTTGCAGGCTCGGTTTGATTGAGCCTGTTCATGGACGGCAGTGGAAATGCAAGCTACCGTCCACGCCCTCTAGCCCCGGGTTGAGCAGAACTCAACATTTACACATGTTGTAAGTACCAAACCAGAATACAATTTAGAGACATCCACAGATGTATTCATACGGTGGTGCACATGGAACCTTCAATGATGCACAAAGTGCAATTCCATGAAAAGCGGCGTATGGTCCCCAGATAAAATAATGGCTTTGCCCTAAACGATGGACAGAACTAAACAAACTGAAATTTAGAGAGGGGATCTATGGTTATGGAGCCTGCATATCACAGAAACTGCCAAAAGACAAAAATTAAAAGCAGGCACCATATCCAAGGGGTAATTAAACAATACCCAAAGCTTTAAAAGCAGGAATATTTGGAACCACCCTAGCCGAAATGTTTAAGCTGAAAAATTAAACAGTACACTAACACAACATAAATGTCGTGCTGAAAGATCTGAAGAGATCGAAATATAACAGTTCTGATTTAAGGTACAGGGAGACTTTTTACGGCTGCCACACGGCACAAACAACGCTGCTGGGATAATGAAATAAAAAAGTGGAAAACCACAGGTCTCCTAACACGACATAAATGAAAATACATTAAACCTTATGTACTGGAGATTTGCACTCATTGGCGACCTAATAAATTAAGGTTTTTGTATGTAAACTGGTACCTTAGTAACCGCTAAGGAGAATAAACTGAAACTTCACATTCTTGTTTATTGTGATACTCTAACATGGAAAGCATAGGTTTCATATCTCTGTTACACATTTTACAAAGCTATGTCCCATTTACGACTTAGTAATTTATGGTTGTTTTTATATTTCAGCTGATATTTTAGTAACCAATGGCGGGAATGGAATCTAACTGTACGCACTGGGTCACTGTGCTGATTTGCATGTAATGAGTAACTTTCGTAACTCTGTTCTGCTTTTTTACAAGTATGCTCCGTCTTTGACTTAGCAATTTTGTTACGTTTTTGTAAGTAAGCTGATATCTCTGTAACCACAGCCAGAAATGGATTGAACTTAACAGTCTTGTTCATTGATATATCCGAACCTACAATGCACAGCTTCTATAATTTATGCTGATGTTTTACAAAGTCATGCCCCTTTTTCAATTAGCATATTGTGGTTAAGTTTTTGTACGTAAGCTTGTATCTTGTTCAGTATCATGAGGGGAGGGTGTTCTATGAGTTTTACGCTCGTTTAAACAAAATTGGTATCCCTTTTGTACTTCTTTTTGCTATTACACTCATTAATATTTTTTTGGGGTCAAGATATTTAAATAGTCGAGCGTTTTTGTCCCCTTGTTGAATTGTCACTCTTGATGGTATTTTATCATTTCTTGTCCAGAAAGCAGCTTAAAATCTATTCAACGGATTTAATTGATATTTCACGCTATCATGTGGAGGATTTAACAGGAAGTGCAAAACTGCACCATATTTCTGTCATATATCTAACTTTTTCTTTCTTCCTCTTTTGTTACCGCCTTTTACATGAAACATTCAGTGTATCGACTGGAAAAATGATATATCCAACTCGGCTTTTGTTATTAACTCGCTTATCGATCATTCGATGGGAGTGCTTTGGGAGTGACAAGGGCATTAACTTTTGTGTTTATTTAAGGAGATTAAGGATAAAGTTTGGATGAGCACGAAGTCTGTGAATCCGAACGTCCGTCCGATTACCGTTTTCCATACCAGTACCAGTATCATTAATTTAAAAGCTATTCTTCCTTCCACTCCACCTTACAGTCTTAGATTAAGGTCTTGATATGTTAAGATTTTTTCTTCGGTACTGGTAGTTTCTTTGCTATACAGAAGCTCATAGAAGTTGATCCAGTGGCGGTCCTCACATGTCAACTGCGATATAAGAGGAGCATTCTGAAAACGTTGCAACTTGTGACGCGTAAGGAAAATTGAGCATATTAGTAAATGTGTGACACGTCCTGGCTTTCGATGAAATCACCCTTGAATTTCACACTTTGAGCCCTCTAATCTATTAATGCTTCACGGTACTCACTTTTAGGTATGTTATTAGTTCTTTAGAACACAACTTTGCCAACGGCTATCTGGATCTCAAATTTGTATTTCTTATGCGTTGTGTAAGAATAGTTTTCAGCCAGAAATCAAACGGGGCAAGGTTTGGGCTACAGGGCGGGTGTGGCAAGGTGTTATGACTCTAGGATGTCAGGTACTCTAGTACGACTGTAGGAGCATTGTAATGCAGCCACGTACCCCGGTCTCTGCATGGGCCGTCATGTAGTAGCACATCACTGCTGGGAGAACAGTTTCGGCGTAAAAAAGAGCCTGTGACAGTCTTGTGTACAGCGACAGGAACTTAGGCTATCATACCTCCTGCATCAAAATATAAAGCGTATAGAACGCGTTTCAGAGGCCTTCCGCAATTTTCACCCACCCAGACTACATGTATTATTTTCTTTCCATGTGGCTTGTAGAATGAAATCATTGTTTCATCGCCGATCATCACAATCATCGAATATGCGTAGCAGATCTTGGATAATTCTTTTCACCCTGGCTTAGTATTAAAACGGAAACAGTCATAAAACGTGTGCATGTATGATATATATTTGTCTATCAGCTGATTTGCGAACTATGGAGTCCTGGTTAACACTGGGCTATAACAGGAATTTTGCGAGCTGAAAAAATTACTCATTTCAACATTTGTCAGAAGGTATATATTTTATATGCTTTTTATACATATTAATTTGTATTAAACTAGCCTTGTTACAAATAACAATTTGAGGTTTTCTGTCTTCTCAAGTCTAAGTGTTGGTGGGGTAAATAACGTTTGTTTACATTTGAAATTAGCATACATTAAACGTCTAAGAGTCTGCTCTTACATCTGTAAACTTCAAAGCTCTTGCATCGACACATTTTAAGGAACGGCATAATTATGTTCTTTACAACAATAATTATACACCGAAGACATGATGAAAGTTACCTTTAATTATAATAAGTCAGGTTGCAGCATGTCTGAAAGCAAGAAATTGAATACCAGATGAGACATGGACATGTAAGAATGCCAGGGAAAATCAAGATGTCAGCTCGTCAGATAGCGACATGGGTACGCAACACACTATGGTGCAATTTTTGCTTTAACATTGCTCCATGGAATGGAGTGGCCATTTTCTTGATACGGACGGCAGGTGACAAGATATGGGTCGCTTCCTTTTTGAAAGTTCCACGATTATCTTTGTTAAAATGTTAACAAATTTTCAAATTTCAAGATAAACAATGATAATTTCTTCATCTTTTTATCATTGCATAATACAATTTCGTTTCCAGTTTTCAAAAGAAAGGGAAACATGTAACTACAAAGTAAAGTAACAGCAAAACAGCGAAATGTTCATACATTATTAAAGTAAATAAGGTCACCGAGGAGGAAAATAAGTTCAGTTTTGTGCATTTTTATCTTCACTTTAAGGCAACGTATCTATGGAATACATAGTGTTATTAACACTGATGGGGATTACCACGTTACCTATAAAAGGCAAGTACAATGTAGTTATTTGTTTTCTTGAAATATAGCCTCTATTCCGTTTCGTACAGTCCAGTCTTTAAAATCTGGAATCTGGTTGGTTATTTCCGAGTACAATTTTATATCGACCAATTACACGGTAGCAGCTAGATAAACAGTTGCTGTATTTTTCAGGTTCATTCTTTGAGGATTTAGATAAAAATACTGTTACTGTTAGATGTTCTGACAACATAGCTGATGAAACTGATATTGCGCTGAATATTTTTAAACAATGACTATAGTGCGAGATCGATATTTTACAATTTAATTGAGGTTTCATTGTTTCTGA